>NW_021604764.1:337519-417535 GCF_004785775.1 Grammomys surdaster
ATATATATATATATATATATATATATATATATATATATATACATATATACGTGTATATGTGTATATACATGTATATGTGTGTGTGTGTGTGTGTGTATTCTTAGAAAATTAACATTATACAGAAATATTATTTGAACATTGGATTATTTAAGCTTTAATTTTGTAGTATTTTTACACTCTGTTGTGTCATGGTTACAGATCATTGGTATGACTGCAATCCTTTACAACTTATATTTTGTTCTTAAATATGATTGTGTTGTGAACATTCTGTGCATATTTAAGAAGGCTGACTGTTTTCTCTATTTGAAGCACAGTGCTTGATATATTTGTAATTTCTTGAGATTGATAGCTTTTTTTCCGGGTACATTATAACACTGCTTGTATTTGCTTGACCTGGCAGCTTCTGAAACAGGCATGTGAACACCTTCTGTTACAGCACTGATTTCTTCCATTGTACCCTTAATGCTGCTTGATGTAATTTGAAGCATTAGTTTCTGGGCATATATGGGTTTATTGTGGCTATAAGTCTTCTATACACTTATTACTTTTGCTAGGATATAATTTCCATTTTTATGTGATGTTTTCTGAATGTTTGTGCCTCTCAGAATTCATGTGTTGAGGCAGAATCTGGCCATGAAAGCACCTACCTCATAACCAGAATAGTGTCCTTATGAAAAGGGGCCTGAGGGAATTCCAACACTCTCTTTGCTTCATGTCAAGGAATGGAAAAGCTGTGGGGAGCAGGCTTTCCTAAGACATTGACTTTGCTGAATATCTTGATGTTGGAAATCAAATTTCTAGAACTGTAAGCTACACATTTTTTCCGTCTAGACTATGGAGCACGTAGTATATTGTTATAGCTGTCTGAGTGGACTACCACACTGTCCTATAAATTTTTTTTGTCTAATGTTATCTTTAGTCATATTATATAATGACAGGACCTTTTATTTCTTTTCCTGCCACATCCGACCTCATCTCCATTTGGTCTTCTGTGTTTTCTAGTACCTCTTGTTGCCTATAGGGCTTCGTTTTATTTTCCCATCGCCACCCTCTCCGTTGTTAGTTGGTGAGCATGGCCACCAGGTTGTCATTATGATGGTCTCACATGTCTGAGGACCTGTTATGTGTTTACTCACTCTGCTTCCTAAGTCACATCTATTTTTCCTTTTCAAGAGGAAAGTTTGCATGTTTACCATGTTGACCTCTCCTTGCTTCGATCTTATTAACATGATGAAGACTTTTAGTATTTGCATTTAATTGGAAATCTATCAGTAAATCATTTTTAGTGTCTTTCACCTTTTGCATTATTTTTTTTTTTTTGTTCATCAAACAGTAGGTTCATTGTGGCCTTTTATAATTTGCCCGTATCCCTCCTTTATTAACTGTTTCTTGTTTCCTTAATGCCTCGTGTTGGTCTCTCTTCCCCACATTAGACTTTTGCTTTTATACTTTTAAATATGAGTTCTGCATTTGAGAGAGAACATGGAATATTTTGTTTAGCCTTTTCTACTGACTAATTAATAGAAATGGCAGGACAAAGGCAGTGATTTAAATCACTTTTTAATAAATGTGTTCAACGTTCCATTTTCTTTTTTAATGTTATTTTTAGGACCCATTTTGTACAGATATTGAAGCTTCCATCTCTGTCTCTCAATTTTTATATTCTACTTTTAAAATACAATTTTATTTTTGCAGAGACTGAAAACCTGATTTTCTATTCCATTTAATCCATTTTAAGGTCGTGCCCATGCTATTAATTAAACACTATTTATTTCTGCTCTTGTATTACTTCAGCTATTTCATTTTCATAGCCTATAGTCCCACCGGGTTTATTTATTATTTATTATTTGATCCCCTATTTTCCTTATATGTTGTAGGCAGCTCCATTTAAGTCCTCCAACAGACATTTTGTAGCTTTCAGGACTCATCAGTGTTTCTTGAATACTGGCAGATGGTGTACTTCCTTATCTGCTAGCTCTCTATTGGAGTTTCTAATAATCTTGTTCTGAAAGCTCCTTTTGGTGGTCTTTGCCATGTATTGGGGAATGACTAGATGGCAGAGTTTGATTTTGCCAGTTCTGATAAATGAAGGCAAATCAAGGAGGAGACTGGGAAAGTGAAGCTACCCTTGATCTTTCCTTCTATGGCCAGTTTACCAGGAAACCTTCAACCTGAACACATAGGAGACTTTGCAAATAAAGCGTTATGATGGGAAAAACTACTCCAAGCTATAAC
The DNA here is from genome assembly GCF_004785775.1 of Grammomys surdaster. Classification (NCBI taxonomy): domain Eukaryota; kingdom Metazoa; phylum Chordata; class Mammalia; order Rodentia; family Muridae; genus Grammomys; species Grammomys surdaster. Next base: position 339,755 of record NW_021604764.1, read on the forward strand.
CCACCAGTTCATTGGGAGTTGAAAAGAAGAGCCGTGGCTGTCCTGGGTACCTGCTCAGTGTGAATTTGTTTAGGTGAACTCCTTGGGTCCTTGAGGGTTTGAGAGGATCTCATGAATACTGGAAGCAACAGTCGGACTCGGTGTGAAGGAAAGATCTCAGCACTGGAGAGAATTGAAGTATAAGTACACACTGAGTATCTGTCGTCTACCCTGTTCTTTCCTGCACTCAGTCTCAGCCGGCCTGGTTTCCTTAGCCGTCCTTCCCCTCCTCAAATGCAGGTTGACTCATGAAGCTTTGGTTTTTGTTTGTTTGCTTGCTTGTTTTGTTGGTTTTTTGTTTGTTGGTTTAAATCTTTTCTTATCTGTGTTACTTTTCTCCCATTAGGTGATCTCTTTTATTACTAATGAGCTAATTATTGAAATGACTGTGTCCTCTCAGATTCTATAGTTCCTTCAGGGCTGATTCTCAGAAAGGGATTCATTGCTCTCACCAGGTTTTCGTCTTGGCTATCCTTTCCATTTCCTTACTCAGAATACCTTTCTTTATCACTGTCATAGTTTTTAATAAGAATGTCACCTAATAAGAATAGGCTCGTGTATTTGAATAATTGCTGTGTGGTTGTAGTGTGCACGTGGGTGGGTCCATTGTTGGGTCGAATTGTGGGTCCTGCATCTGCTTCCCTCCCCCCCCCCCCAAGGGGCTAGGGAAACTGCTCAGAGGGACAGAGGCCCTGAAAGTTGACTGTGTTCACTCCACACTGGTGCTGGGCTAACATTGGGCTATGTGAAGCCATGGGTCCTGCTCCGGGGATGAGGGAACACAATCTGAGGTCCCACCTGGGGTCAGAGTTCTTGGGTTGGGAGTCTCAAGGCTAAAAGGCCAGGAACTAGTTGGTTCTCAGGCTCTTGGTCTTCCAGGCACCACTGCCGAAGGGCCGACCAAAGTGGGAGCATACAGGCTAGATCAGCCCAGCCAAAGCAGGGTGGGGGGGGGGGCAGAAGCTATGGCTGCATCCTGAGGGGATGAGAGTCTTGTTTGCAGCAACTCACTTGACTGGGCCACGACTGGCTCAGCTTGCTTGCTTGAGTTGATGGCCTCTGTGGCTGGAAGTGTAGAGAAGTCATGGGAGCTGGAGATTAGAAAACTTTCTCCATGGTTCCCCACAGTGGGTCCCAAAGAAGAGAAATAGGTTATGGTTTTAAGATTATTGTCATGGTGGAAAAAGGATGAAGCTATACCCCTGTATTCTCAGGGCAGGCCTGAGGTTAAATACCTTTTGCAAGGAGGAAAGTCTGGGAAGGAATGCTTAATTGGCTACACCCTCTGGCCTTTAGGTATCTCATTAATATGGAGATGTATCTTGAGACTCTGTGGCCTGTAGTCACACACTCTACCTGTGGAGGGGCTAGTGGGTGTTGTCTTACATGCCTGAAAGGCACAGATCGATGAAGGTCTTCAGCTTCTTGTCAGGAGCCTGGAGTCTGGGAGCATGGTGAAATGTATGCCGTCCCTTGCAGGGAAACCTGTGGGGTTTCCAACCTGCTGGGTCTCCGGCCATCTCTAGCCGGTGCTCAACCAGAAACCATGCTGTCCTTTCACAGTCCTACAAATTGCCTCCCAGTTGGTGGAGTTGTTTAGGAAGGATTAGGAGGTACAGCCTTGTTGGAGGAAGTGTGTCACTGGGGGTGGCATTCGAGGTTTTAAAAGCCCATGCAGTTCCTAGTTGCTTTTCTCTGCCACATACTTGTGGATCAAGATGTGAGCTCTTAGCTACTGCTATAGCATCATGCCTGCCTGCTGGTTGCCATGCTCCTTGCTGTGATGATCATGGACTCTAACTCTTTAAAACTGTAAATCCCAAATCAACTTCTTCTGTAAGTTCCCTCGGTCATATGTCTTCAGAGCAACTAAATATTAATTAAGACAATCACCCTTTACAGTGTTAAGTGGATAAATGGCAGTCCATTCTTCACCATCGTTTATATTTAGGCCACAATAATGCTCCAAACAGTAATAAATGTATCCCTGTCTTCTTAACCCAAGGTTTCTGTAAGTGCCTTATGTTCACTGACAGATCATGGAAGGTTTCCCAAAATGGTTTATTTCCCAAATTTATGCATAAAGGCCATGTTCAAAATGAAGAATGCTACAAACAATGTGTGAGAACAGAAGAAAACTTGGAAAAAATTTGTATGTGTGTGTACTCATGTGTATATTCGTGTGTGTGTGTGTGTGTGTCCCCACTCACATTTGCACCTGCATGTACATTTGAAGATCAGAGGAAGATGCTGGGTACTTTGCTTTATCATTCTCCAACTTTCTCCCTTGAGAGAAGGCTTTGTACTGAACTTGGAACTCCCTATTTTCTGGCTAGATTGACTGGGCAGCAAGCTCCATCAATCCTGCCTGTGCTCACCGCTCTCCAGCCAGTGTTGAGACTACAGGCATCTATAGTCATGAATGGCTTTGGCATTGGTGCTGGGGATCTGAACTCAGTTCCTCATATTTGTGTAGAATACATGTTTTCCCAGTGATGTATTTTCCTAGACCCAGAAGCAAACTTTTCAGCTGCATATACATTTATTCTAGAGTTCTTGTATTTGAATATAATCTATAGACCTCCCCCCCTGAAAAAAATTAAGGCAATTTTGGTCCCAAATCATGCATGCTGTAGACAATTCCTTCCATTCTGTCAACCAGCAGATGATCTTTTGGCATCCTTTTCAATTAAAAAAAAAATTGAAGGGGGAGACCAGCTATACTTGACTCGAAGGATAGTAAAGACATCCAAGAACTCCAAGTTAAAAACCTTTGGTTGGGGGGTTTGTCAGCCACTACTGTGGTTTGAATATGAGATGTTTTACAAGCTTATGTGTTTTAACTCTTGGTTTTCAGAAGTTGTTTTGAAAGTTGTAGAACCTTTAGGAGGTGGAGTCTTGCTGGGAGAAGGGGGGCAGTGGGAGCAGCCCTTGAGGTTTGATAATCTGCCCTACAACCTGTGTGCTTTCTGTTCCAGACACAAAGTGATCACCCTCCTCATGGTTCTTCAGTGGTGCCTTCCCTATAAGGGATTTCATATTTTGATCACATCTACATGTTCCCTGTCCAACTCCTCTCCAACTCCCAAGCAAGTGACCCTCTCAACTTTGTGTCCCCTACTTTTTAATATCAGTGAATCCAATGACTATATTCATTTTTAAACAATTAGCCAGATCAATCCTTCTCTCTAAGGTCACTCTTATCAGGCATTTGGTTGCGGTATTAAGGAAAGTAACCAAAATAGCCACTAAGTGTGACATGTGGACACTATCTTCAACTTTGAGTTATACAGTATTCTCATCGTTAAAATGAATATAAAGAGTGGATCCATTCTTATGAAAGTAGAAGAGCTAGTGGCTATTGGCCTGTTTTATACAGAGGTCTGTGTTTCCTTGAATAATGTTTATCTTCTATGTGTCTTCATACATTATCTCTGAAAGACCCTCAATATCCATATGCTCATTACAGAATACGGATGTCACAGTGTATTGGCCCAGGGGATAAGTCACATCCAGCAAAATACTAGCTGCACACAGGCTAACTACTGTGGGGCATAAAACCATGCCAGGAAGTTTGGTAAAATAGAGCAGGTCAAGACCCAGAGAGTCAGTGGGCACACACCTGAGGCTTAGGGACTCCCAGCTCCCTGACAGATTCCTTTCTTGGAACATATGCCATGCTTCTCACATAGAAAAATGTGTCCCATGGTCATGTAGCCCAAAGCAGAGTTATCCATACTAACGAGGCATCTAGGGGCCGGGAGAGCTTAGCCAATAAGCTTCCCTTCGCAGACATTCCTCCCTGCAAAAGGTTTTAATCTAAGGCTCACTCTGAGAAGTAGGGTATGGTTTTACACATCCATTTTCTTCCATGACAATAAACTGTTAAGAACCATGGACTGTCTCTTTTCATCAAGGTCCACTGTGGAGAGCCATGGAGAAGGCCTTTGTCTACAGAGCCATAGCCTAATCTCCTATAGAAGTCCTTTCTTCACTCCTACATCTGCCAAGCTAAGGACAATTGCCCCATGAGACAAGTCAGAGGTCCCCTTCTCTCCACTCACCCCTGGCCCCAGGTTAGACACAACCTGTGGGGCCCTGACTCCATTCTCTGCTCTTCTGTAACTTCCAGCATTGCCTGGATGTCCAAGAGTCTGAGAACCCTATGGTCCAACCTTGTCACAGGCCTGGGATCCCCGAGCCAGCTCTGGCTTTCTCACATCTCAGCCTGTGCTTTCCCATTCTCTGAGTGGTATCTTTAGGGTAGCTTCTCTAAGTGGCCATGCCCAGTGTTGGAGCTGACTTGGGCCTACAACCCTACAACCCACACCCTTGGTTGCATAGATATTTTTGGATTGTGTAGTAGAGTGTGTGCCTAGGAGTATGGTACATGTGTGAGAGATCTGTGTATTAGCTTTAGTCAGCCTGTCTGGCAGGACTGGACTGAGATATAATTCTTGGTCTATTTGTTCCTTTTTTTTTTTTTAATGAAAGACATTTAACTGGCTTTATTGAATTTCTATTGAACACTTCACTAACATAGTCTGAGATTTGGAGTCAAATTTTTCTAATTAAAAGATAAAAGATTACTTCAGCAACAGAGACTGCAGTGACATTAGGTGGCATTGCTGGTCAATAGGGAAAGAGGGATGGCCCAGCTTGAGTCTCAGTGGAAGAGCTTCTGGGAAAGTTAGATAGAATGTATTGAATTTCTTTAAGTAGAAAACAGGCATTGATTAGGACCAAAAGGGGCCAGCTAGCCAATACTTAAAACCTGAAATCTTCAAACACATTGCTAACTTAAGTGAAGGAAGATACAGCAGTAGAAACATTTTCAGCTCTAACTTGGCTATTGTTTCAAAGGTGCTTTTCTTCAACATTGGAGGGGATTATTTGGAAATATTGAAAATAAATTAATTCCATGTTGCAAACAAAAAAAAAAGTATTTAAAGTTCTTGATTTAGAAATTCTTCCTCCCTTCCTTTGCCATCCCAATACATACTATCATCTTTTTTTTTCTTTTCAGGTTTCCAGCTACTTTCCCATACCCCATGCCTGTTGTCAATCTATGACACTAATTTTACCTAAACCGGATGTAGGAGTAAGACGCCTGGCTTTTTCATTCAAAATAACAAATGGGGTTTCGCTGCATGTACCCAATGGCTTTTCAAATGTGATCTTCAATCTCTACTTTTTATCAATGACCTCATTTTAAACCCCAAAGTGTTAAGTCATGTGATGAGCAGTGTGCCATGACATAACTGAGGAAGGGACCCAATGTTTTCCCTGTTGCTAATTAGGAAACTAGTCCTAGATAAAACATTGTGCAGATGTTCTGAGAGCATTTCCGGTGCTTGGATCTCTTTAAGTGCTAACTGGGAGGAGATCTCACATAGCTACAGTTTCCAATGACACGTGACATCTTGTTTCTTCACACTCAGAATATCAGTGGCTAAGTTTGGGACTTAAGAAGTCTTGATTTTTAACCGACCCAGAAAGTAAGTTGTTGTCACTATTGATAAACGTTAGACTGTATGGTAGGACAGGATGGGTATGAAACATCTGTTCTAGTGAGTAATGAACGAAGTGCAGCATCATGCTGATAAATATTTTATCATGTCTTTTCCCCCAATGCCTCCTCTTCCCTCAGCATCGTAGCATCCAGTTGTACACAAATGCCCACATAGAATAATTTTACAGTAGAAATTTTAACAGTAGGTGATCTAAGGAGATGGGCAGCTACTGCTACACAAGTTGCTCTCTTGAAGACTTATATTTATGGAGTGTGAAATTAGTTTTGTTTTTCAAAAATCAGTCTGTTATTTCTGTTCTCTGGACCATACAGGGAAAGGTACATCTCTGTGTATCTTTTCTAAACAGATCCCCAGGTCTCAGGAGGCAGAAATTTAGGTGCTATGTTTACAAATCACCATTGTTTCCCTTCATGAGCCCAGTGGTCCCCACTTAATCCTCAGGGTTTTTTCATTTCATGCTTTCTGGATCTGAAAAAAAAAATCTTTCTAACAGTGGCCTTTGTGCATTTCAATGATATTTAATTAGTTATCTTTCATTCAGTCTTAATCTTTCTCTCAAATTATATTAGGAACTTGTAATTATAACAGTTTTAATGACTGAGGTGATGTTGGACAGATCAAGTCTGGCTTCAGAATAATGAAAGCCAATACAGGATGAAATGATTTTATACATCCCTGTCCTGAATTTCTTTGCTCTCATCCTCAAATGTATCTAATAACAGACTGACAGTTATGGATGGTTTCATATTATCAAGGGCATGAAGGCTGTGCCATCAGGTTAGACTGAAAGTGGTGACACTAATAAAGAGAAGGATCTTGTGATTCATGTAGGTCATCTCCAACCTGGGCTTTTAGATCTTTCTCCCTCCCACAAGACAAACAAGGTGGAATGCTGGTAGGCTCATGGCAGAAAATGAAGAATGCATGGAATGAGCAGAGACAAAAATGAATGAATGAAAGATGACAAATGTATTTCTTTAGAAAAACTATGCTTGTATACATTTTTGCCTTTTTAATATGCTCTTTATTGATTTGTACATATACACAGCAGAAGCATTTCACACAATTTAGGTATTGCATGCAATGTAATGGTAAGTCAGTTTGATTTCATCAGCTCTTACACAAGCACAGTCACATCTCAAACACTTCAGTAATACATTGTCACATTTGTACTTGAGCTGCCTGAAATACACTGATTTCGATGGTTGTAAACAAAACATAGGAACATTATCATGTAACACTGTGATTGGAAAAAAAATCCTTCCTTTCAATCGTTCCTTCCATTTTGGTACAGGAGACTCTCAGTATCCAAGGTCCACAGTCGCTAGTGAAATACAATTTTCTCTGGGTGCACCAAGTATGTAACCAGAACGAGTCAAGTTACTTCTGTCTTTACACAGCTAAATCACCTCTGAAAGGCAGTGACGTAAGGTGACAAAGATGACATGAGATTTTGAGCATACAAATTAAATAATAATAACTGATTCCTGTTGCAGATTCAGAAATCGGTGATGGTATTGGTTTATGGATCTTTGAAGATCTCAGATAGGGGAGTAAAGAGAGATGCAGAGATATAGTAGTGGGTTTTGATGAGAAGCTCTGCTTTTAATTTAAGAATAATTAATATGTGGTTAAACTTGAAGTTTTTACAATGTGTTTTCCTCCCTCTTGTTTTACTAATAGCAGCAAACAAGAGGTCAACTAGAAACTGATTCGTAATTAGCCACACTGAGTCTTCCTGGAAAACACAGGGATCTTGTTAAGCTTTGAAGCTGGGTTGAAGGCAGTTAATGGACTTGTACGGAGTCTTTTAATTACCAGTCGTAAACAAATCTATCTCTTACTGCTAGATAGCACCCAAGGGTAAGAGGTAATCTGCTTTATAAACTTTGGAGTGATTTGCTTTATAAATCCTGTAGTTTAGGAGAATGGAAAACTCTCTTTAAAGAGTGTTCTCTTTCATGGAGAATTAAATCTGGGGAGGGGCAGTTTAGTGAAAAATTTGGTGACAGGTTCTTGATGACCTCCCAATTTATAGATGTCAGTGACTAAAGCACATCCAACACTCAGATCAATTCATTGCAGCATTTGGGTCTGCCTGATGAACTGACTCACGTGACAAAAGACACAGCATCTTTCAGAGGTCATGTTATTTGTGCAGTTGACATCATATGGATGGTAAAATGTGTAATACAGGAATTGACTGAAATAAAAAGATTAAAAACCAGATCCATAGCCAAATACGGAAATAGTCTAATTCAAAAATCTAGTGTTAAAATTAAAAACATTGAGAGTGATTTTAATTTCTCAAAGGTACAAATGGCTCAAGATTAACAAGCAGCACCCTGTGTCTGAACTAGGTCAATTTAGTGACATTTTGCATACCTTGCCTGCTTTCCTATGAACACTGTCATCTTGGTCCAGGGCGAAGGATGACGTTCACAAGTTGCATTGGGAGACTCTATTCCTAGACTGACTCCCAAAGCAATAGTACCAAGAGTAACTTTCTTCAAAGTCACTATGGACAAATTCACTTAATACTTCTTCACAAATGAAATGTTCAGCCCCTGGGGGTGGGGGAGGGATGGGGATCACTTGAAATGCATGGTCTGTCTTTCCCCCAGGAAATGAAGGCTCAGTGGATGTTTGGGGTTGCTTCACATTCAAGCGGATGGGTCTTGCTGGATGACGTTCATGGGGATCATTTCAGTAGCCTCTTCGCCTTCGTTGTTGCTGACAGGAGGATTCCTTGGCTCCTGATGGCAGATGTAGATGGGGAGATCACCTGGCTCAGCGAAGGCTACAGCGCGAGGAGCACTAACCACACGGTTGGTGGGGCGGCGGCGCCTTCCCCTTCCCCAGCGCTGGCTCCACTGGATCTTGAACTGCGTCCACTGGCGCTTCAGGGTGGCTTGCACCTGCAAGAGCAAAGAGAGCTTGTTTCCAAAGACTGTCGGCTGTGACCCAAGCAAACCTTATGTACACGACCCTTGGGGCTCATCAGAGGCCAATGGAGGTTACACTGTAGATTTGATCTAAGAACGGACTTTATACTGTGGCTAAGAAATACACCTCCTTGAACTATCAATACGCCAATCAAGATAGTGAGTTACCTGTCTGGGTAACAACTGACAAGGAAGCCAGTTGCCATTTTTGAGCAAAGCTTTCTGTCTTGGCTCTCATAGCTTGAGAGAGAAGGTTGCCTCGTTTCATAATGTAGCAGGCATGTCTCAGTAGACAGAGTTAAGAAAAATTACTTGCTGCCTATCATGCTAAGACATACTTTTATCAAAATCTGAGCTTGTGGATCATGAGAATATATTCATAAACCACAATCTAGCCATACATTTTACGATAATAGACCAATGTTGTGCATTTACCTTTAGCGCCAAATGAGGTGCTCCAGATAAAAACTCTGACTAAGGCAGTGAAAACATGTTAAAACTGACACTTCAGTCTCTTTTGGTAGGAAAAAAAAACCCAATCAGAATCATCTGGTAATTGGATCATTTGAAATACTGGACTTTTCAAACAAGCTATGGATGTATGTGTGTAGGTAGAAGATTTTAGATACGAGTGTATTTTAAGCAGAGAAACAAAACTTTACAGTGCTAGGGGGTGAGGTGTACCATGCAGCTGGACTTTGTGCCCTGATAAAAGTCATACAGGGACAAAGGATGGCATAAGCATTTAGTTACTCCTTACTGACTGATTGCCACAGGCCATTTTATAATCACTTGATTTGAATTAATTTATTTAATCCTCACAACAGCCTTCTTACAAGGGCACCACTGTCGTGTTCACCTACAGATGGGAGGGCTTAGATTACGCCATGTGTGCACAGCACGGGAGCTGCAATGTGGCAGAATCCAAGTTCCAATTGAAGTCTGGCTTTATTTGGATTGTAGATAAGCCCTTTGATGTCAGATTTATAATCTAGAGACCATCAGTGTACTCTTGAGAAACTAGGAAAGATGCCAGTTCAGTGTCTTTGGAGATGCAGTCTCTGTAGATAAAGGGAACTGATAGTTTCCATGGATTCAGCATCTCTTAGGTACCAAGGTTGTCCTTACAGTTAAAGCTTACTTGGAGTTTTAGAGGCATCCATTGCAGATAGTTAAAAATGTACAGTTAGTTGGCAAGAAGTGCCCCATAGGGAAAAAAAATCTTACTTTTGCCTCTCCTGTCTTTTTACAATACCTACCAGAGAATCCATATAAACTGAATTACCCAGCCCAACATGAGGCCAAAGGGTTTAAAGTCAATTTTAATATTTAAAATTATTATTTCTTTATTTTTATTATTAAAATTATTATCAGGAAGTTAGCAACCTTCTCTAATTGCATTTCAAATTTATGAGCCATTCTTTTGTGTGGTGATAGCAATCTGCTTGTAATCTGCTTCCATTTATAAAGTATACGTACAGAAGCAGTCCCTGAGCAGCATGCAAAAGATACAGTAAGATGACAGCCCAATAAGGCTTATCTCTTACAGAGATAGATGGCTACAGTACTTGGACTTAATGCTACTTTGAGGATAAGAATAAGGGCATTAAATTTGTGCTCTTGAAACAGAAACCAAAAACCAAAACAACTCTGAGACTTCTATCTATTCTGAAAAGAAGTAGAAATGCCTCAAGAGATCACAGGGTAAGACCAATGCAGTGTTTCAGATTATATGTTTATTACTCATTTGAAAAAGCAACCAAAACTTGATTTTTATCAATGTATTTGTCTTTGAATTTGAAAAATGAAAACTCTGCCTGAGGGTTTGAAGACACAATTGTTCTTGCTGCCTCTAGTACAATAGGAGTAAGCCATGGAAGTCTAGTATATCTGGTCTTTGGTTTTCGTATCTGAGGAGATAAACATTATACTGAAATTTTCATGGATAGATTCGGATGGTTTGGTGTGTATCCCTCTTTTACTGTTAAATTTTTCATAAGCACATAGTTATGTGCTGATGCATGGAAGATGGGGCTTCTCTCCAATACTAGAAGGACTTAAGGCCTGTTTGCCATTCTCTACTCCATCACCACAAGCTAGCATGTGTGCTTAGGCTATCCATGAACCCTCTCTGTAAGGCTTTATTTCCATGATGGTGATCACTGACAGCAACATGCGGGTAATGAATCAGAATTAAATTTTCAACTCTTTTATCGTTGCATTTCTGACCTACTGGCCCCCTGGATCTTTGCTGAAACTCAATATCCAGCCAGGCAAAGCCTCACGACAGACTTATCTCAGATGTAGCTGAAAGTAACATCCTATGAGTGTGAGTGCCTTGCCTGAATTTGGTGACAGAAGGGGAAATGTATGTAGAACATCCAGCTGAGACCCAGATGCCTGACGTCCATGGGACTGTGTGATATTACATTTGGCCCAGTATACCGTTTTTGTAATATTAAAAATGTCACATTTACACCTTCCTCTAGCTACACAATCTTAATGAAAACAGAAACATTTCAAAACCAGAAAAAAACATAGGCAATAAACTCCAGCTATTTCAACTGTCACGGGTCCCCCTTGGGTTTACTTTCTGTGCCTGAGACTCCCAGTGACATTGTAGTCAAGACACAATAAATATTGTGGCAATTTTACAAATACATGCAATCCTCTCATGCTTTTCAAGGCTTTCCAAGTCTGATTTTTATGTTAGCCCTGTTCTGATATTGTTTTAGATGAAAAAATTTATTTTATATACTGAAACAAACTCAAAATGCAAGAGTCACAGACCATTCTCACTGGTGCAACAATATTCTACATGGGGTGATTTAAGCCCCATTCAATTCTTAGTTTTTACTGTCAAAGAAGAGGAGGGGTCACTCGACCAGCCTTCAACAGACTCCTACTATGTCACTTAGCAACCATGAGTTCACAAATACACTTTGTCGAGTGGAGGAATGAACTGTAGATCAAAGAATAAGATGTACAAGCGAAGAGAGAATGAAAATATTTAACTTGGTTTTGGAGATGGTTATCAGTTGACAAAGCAGGCATGTATTTTACATATCCACTGAATATTATTTAAAGAAATAATAGAACAGGTAGTAGGTACCCATTGCTAATGATTAGAAAATGTTCCTTAAACACTAAATGGATAGTATGGAATCATATGATAACAAACTGTGATTTGTCTTGAATAGAAGTATTTTTTAAATAGGAATTAATTTACAACAAGAAGAACACTTGTGTATTCTAACAATTCAGGAAATGTATTCCTTAAGATTGTGGGGCTTCTTTGGAAGAACCTCTAGGGCTATAGTAGCTCTATTCATGTTGTATACATTGAGCTCTCAGGCAAAATGTGTTAGAGGAGAGGAGACTCTGGCTGAAACTACCTGGGTAGCCTGGTTGTCTACATCTCTGTGTACACTGACCCAGATACTCAGATTCTCATATGAGGCTTTACTCCATGACAACAATCTCTGATAGCAACATGCTGACAGTGAATCAAAATTAAAATTTCATTTTAATTTTATCATTGCATTGCTGACATTATCATCTAAGGGAGAACCTGGCATGCTCTTTGGGCTCTATGTGTAACTGCACCACGCAGCCATAGGTTAGTGAGATTTAGCTTGAGGTAGTAGGAATACCATCACTCCACCATTACTCTCAATCCCCTATGAGAGCATACTGAAATGAGATCTGGTGAAATTGCACTGTGGTCCTTTGGAAAATGTAAAATGCTGGCTTTATATAAGTGGGTGATAGTATTATGTGAAACACACACTTACCTCCTGGTTACAGAAGCAGTAGATAGTCGCGACAAAGAATCCCTAAAGAGAAAAGAAAAATACATTGATTAAATTTAAAAAATTAAAAGCTTTGATCATCAGAGAAATCTTTTTGCAAGCTTGAGTGTGAAGCTGTGGTCTGTGAATCAGTGAGGAGCTATTGCAAGTATATTTCTCAGAAACTTATATTCAGTTGCCTTTGGGGTCTTGCTTAAGCCTCATAAGATGCCTTGTGACAAGTTTTAAGTATGATCCCAGTAGCTTAGCTTATTAAAGAAATGCCAGGCTTTTCTTTGTGACTTAATTAACTTTGGCCTGTTCCTCATATTATGCTTTGGTAGTTAGAAGGACGCAGTAGATTTGAAATTTGTAATTGAGAAAGAAAAATTCTGCCCTAGATGCTTATGTTAGATCCTCTCATTGAGAACCTCTTTATATCCATATGGAGTCTCAAAATACCTATCTGTAGCCTTTATTGAAGCTTTTAATCTGGGCCAAGTCTTTGGAGTGAATGGAAACAAGGAACCTGCTCTCTTCTCTAGTCTGGCTAACTGTGCAGCCCAGGATTGCTCTAGCATCTCACTCTGTACTCTTCTATGTGAGAAACATGAGAAGCCCAGGTACAGTGTTCCTTTACAGGCCTAGAACTCTCATGGATAGATTCAGACAATGAACGGTAATGGGGCAGAAGGCAAGGGCAGCTCTGTGGAAATTCACTACTCTAATCACTCCAAGTCACACTGGTTTATGAAAGAAATGCTCAGTAGCTACCTGATATGTGAAAAACTGCCCAGGTGGAACCAGTAAAGGGTCCTGTGTATCAATTAAGTAGAAACAATTGCCTTTTTCACACCCTATTTCCTTCAAAATTTTTGGTTGGGCCTGCTCAGTTGAAGGCTAAGCATTTTGACTTTTAAGATCATAATCTTACAAGGAGTGTTATGGGTTTTAGTCAGATGGATCTACCAGGAGAATAAGCCACCAAGTAAATGTGGGGCTAGTTTCCTTACCTGGAAATGAATCAGGGAGTGCATGACGTAATCATAGATCTTCCCAAGCACCTTGTTCGATGGCCTCCAGGGAAACACAACAAACTGGATCCCCAGCAGGGGCACAAGAACCATGGTGGCCTTCACAGCCTTCAGGTACATGTAGGCTTCGGCTTCGTGGGTTTGCCTCATCTTGGTCACAAGCACGCGGACAATGTTGAGCAGAAAGAAGAAGTTGACCTGCAAAGAGTCATATTGGCAAATCATCCATTACTGTGGAGTAGACAATACGGTATCTACCAGATCAATGACTAGAGAACTTGTAAAATATAAAAAGTCGACAACTGAACCACACCTAATTTTTAGCTCTGCAGGTGAGTTTTGAAAATAAAATTTTAAAAGAATTGTATTGTAAGTACACAGAGTGAATTTTTAAAACCTGGAATAGAAGTGACCATTTTGAAAAAAAAAATGTAAAGAAAGGAAGAAAGAAGGAAAGAAAGAAAAGATGAGACTTTTGATAGTAATTGAATCCTTCAAACTTGGGTCCCTGACTGAATAAAAGGAAGATGAACACCAGCAGCATTCATTGCTCTGTGCTTCCTGACTGTGGACAGACCATGTGAACAGCCGTCTCATATTCTGGCATGCATCCTCTGTTAAGATGGTCTGTATCCCCTCAAACTAGGAGCCAAATATACTCCTTCTTAAGTTGTTTTTGTCAAAACAAACAAGGAAAACAGACAACCCAACTGGAGTGATCAAAAACCAGCCTGGATGGTGATCAATTTCTTTGGTTACTAAGGAATACCTCCTCAGTATAATAGTTGCATGTTGTCATTTATTAAGACTTCTTATTTTTATTACTATGAGAAAAGAAAACACTGTCTCTGAGATTAAAGTGCTACACTGTCCTTTTCCTGTGCATGCAAATGAGCTTCTCCACACATAAAGCAGGAGAAATTTTTTGAAGAACATAGTTGGCTCCTTTATGACAAAATCACATTAAATTTGCTTTATTTTGTAGTTACAGTACATGTGCCACATATAAATGTATTCACAAAGCTGAGCAACGAAACTGATAGCAATATATTTAAAAGCCAATTCTCACCACCAGAGCCACCATGACGGGTCCATGGATGATGTAAAGCAAGTGGGTTTCCGCACTCAGCCAGCAGCTGAAGAAAAGCAAGGGCCCACATCAGTATGAGTGTGCTCTTTCTTTGGAATATCCTACCTTAAAAATCAACATGATACTTACTTGTCGTTGTAGTAGAGGGCACGAGTAATGGCGTGGATAATGGTTGGCACTATTGGGAACCCTAAAATTGGGAAAAGCACAAATCAAACTTGGCCCCCATGCCATAAGTTTAACTAAGATGGCATAGATAATTTTGCAAATATGGTTTCGAATTGAGGTTACCTATCAAGACATTCCCCTGATGTTTGTAGACAAATTATCTTTGACCAAGCCACATAGAGCTGCTCCTGGCTAGAGCATTGTCAGCATGTGGCTAAGAGCATCCAGACAATTACAAGCCTTTCACCAATTCCTAGCTGCAGTAGGTACATTGTAACTCGCACTGTGAGTCGTACTAATGTTGTTTTTTGAATAGTCTTTTGCTGATACTCTGAACTGGAACAAGAAAGTCTTTCATTGTTCTGGATTAGACTTTCACATGGCGAGATTCTGGGCCACTCTTGAGACATGTCACCTGGGATGCTGACTGCCATGAAAGCCTTCCTTGATGTTCATATGAGTTCTTTTGGGTGTTATTTTATTTTCCCGTTTGCTTCATGTACACTGATTCTGTTTCCTTTTAAAACAATATTTTAGAGAAGCCAGTATATTCCTACCCCTCTATAGTTCTGGCTGAGGCTTATAGAGACACATACTGTCCTCTTCCTTATCAAAATCGAAGTGCTAGCAAGCATAAACAAAACTCCCTTTGAGTTTATCTTGAGAAAAATACAGATGATATCCATTCACCCTGTCAAATTATATATTTTTAAAATAATTTTTCTCTCCATGAATGTATTCTAAAGTTGTAATTTTCCTTTAAAAAAGATTGTCTTTTTATTCAGATGTACCTAGTACGTGATAATACAGCTGGCTTTGATTGAAGCATCTGTAGAAAGCGGTTTGTTGTTACAGTCAGGTTCAGAAACGTGTCTCAGGAAAGAACTAAACTGGTACCCTTCAAATTTCCATAAATGAGATGAAAAAATAGAAGGAAAGAAATCCTAAAACTATTAGGTTTTCACATAAAGTCGTGTGGGTTTCTAAATGCATAAATGAAATAATTCAATAATACCACTGATTATATGTTGGGCTTGAAATAATTTTAACGTGGACTATTTACACAACATATTATTGTGCTAGTCACAGCAATTCTAACAGACTGTTTCTTTATTTGATTCAGAGACTCAAAGTTATTGTCTAGATTTATTCTGAAATCCTCATTTTAGGATTAGACAGCAAAAAATGCATTTGGGAATCAGAGTCTGTTACTCCTCTTCACTGAAAGGCAAGCATATTTCCTAGTTAATGTATACACACTACATCTAACTGCTAGGTCTTGACATTCCTCTAGCTACTGTGACTTTTTTTTTAATATGTACAGTTTTGGTTTTTCTCTCTGTTCCTGTTCTTCCAATCCCTAGGACTTGCAACAACCTGACCTTTCTACTAACAACACTGAAATCAAGAGCAATACTAATGCTCTCATAAATCATGGAATTCCATTTTGGATCCTGGATTTGGAAACATTTTTCACCCAGATGGTCTTCATATCCCCCAAAGACTAGTTATTTCCCAGAAAATAGCTTTCTGGGGCATACTTTCTGCATCCTAACTTTGAAGAGTACTTTCAAAATATCAGTTGTGCATTACTTTGTTGATGTTGTAAAGTCTAGAACCCAGGTTACCATTTTAAATTTTCAATGTGAAACCATGTATTGCTCAGCAGAAAGTTTTTCTGTTCCATTACGTCTCTTAACATTCCTGTGAAACACTTTTCTTGAAAAGTTATTTGAGTTTACCTTTACTTGTGTTCCTCCCACACAAAGACAATGCTATTTCAAGTTCTACACGAAGGCTATCGCTTTAAAATCTGCCACTCTAATGGTCTCATTTGTTTCGGGGAGTTGTATTTGGCATTGTGAATTTGTTTGTTTGTTTTAATGGTAAGGAATGTGGTGGATTTTAGTTTTCTCTCTTTCTCTCTTTCTCTCACTCTTTCTCTCTCTTTCTTTCTTTCTTTCTTTCTTTCTTTCTTTCTTTCTTTCTTTCTTTCTTTCTTTCTTCTCTTTGTGGATGCATGCATGTGTGTGAGTGTGTGTAGGTAGAAGTGAACAGACCTTGGCATGTCCTAATAGTGCATTGCTGAATTTGGGTGACTTTCTGTCTTGCCAAATACCTACTATAAGAAGCAAGTCCTGCCTTTTTTTTTTCCCTCCCTGTGGTAAGACCATTGAACTGCCTTAGCCATCAGTGTCCCATCCTGTGGTTGTTGTGAGTGTAATTATCTTTATGTTTCTATTTGGATCTTGCTAATGAAGTTTTACATACTTGCTGATCAAGGAAAGTTAAGGTATTGTATAAATATGTCATTAGCATTCCTTCGTTTTTTAATATAGGTAAACAACGTATTTTCCCCTTAGTATTGTTTATATGCTAAATACAGATCTTTATTGAGCTGTATACAAAGGTGCCAACAAGCTTTATAATTAATTTACAATCAACTAGTTTGGAAAGAAAAGCATAGATGTTCCTTCCCAGATATCTTTGTCACAGTAGAATGTCATAGGTGAGAATAAATTTATAGCTAGCACTTGTTCTCATGGAATGTTTTTTTGAGTTTTACAGATAGATACTTTTGAAACTCTTAAAAAGAAAATCCCACCAGTTGTGTTTCAAATGAAATAAGTCAACTCAACTTGAAAGAAATATGTGAAGGAAGTTCTTCAAGTACTTGGAATTCTGAGTGTGTCTTTTTAAATTAAGACTGGAAGAAGGGTATAAATATGCAAAGGTGCAAATACGTAAAGACTGGTCCCAAGCTCAGAATCTAGTTGTTTGAAATACCTACCCCAGCCAAGAAGATAGTACCAGCGCAGGCGTTGCTCATCGGTAAACACAGCCATGACAATCAGAGTGTGAAGATAGATCCCCTCGCAGAGCATCCAGAAGTAGTTGCAAGACATCATATACTGATGTAAAAAGTGTAGAATCTTGCAGCTTATCTGTTAGAAAGAAATGAAGATTCTGAGCAGAAGGAATTGTTAGAGATGTGGTTGGAGGAGGTGTGCACTGATGAGCCAAAATATCTGCATTGAACTCTCAAGAATTACCCTGAGTATTTGTCAATGTGTGTCCTCTACATTTACAAATTAAAGGGACAGTGTAAGAGTCACAAGTATTTTATGTAAATAGCTGAATAGGTTACTGAGAGCGGAGGCCACAAAATATTCTTTTCTCCATTAAATTCTGGAGACTAACCTAGACCAGAGCAGTTCTTTTTCCTATAAGGTGTCTGAGACTAATAGTTTTTAAAAAACATTCAAGGGTTTGTCATATAATTTCTTTAATCTTTCCTCCTCCTGTCGTCCATGAGCCAAATCACCCTAGACATTAATTGTTGCTTCTGAAGCTAATTGGTCTCTTAGTAATGCCATAAAGAAGAGACCACCAGGGGAGAAAATTCTTTTGTATGGACCAGGAACCCATGTTGATCCCAGCTTCTCTTTCATATGTAGCCTTGTTTTCTTCTACATTAGGAACCAAGGGTATGCCAAACCCTCTCCAAATATGAGGATTGTGTCCTCAGTGACTACTCAGAGAATAGGAATGAGTTATGTATCTAGTAGTCACCAAATGGGGAAACCACCAACTGCATAACAGAATATCCTGCTAGTCCCTAGTCATTTTAGAACAGGGTTTCTCATCCTGGCATCCCTGACATTTTTGGCTATATAATTGGTTGTTGTTGCCCTGAGCTTGTAGCAGTTAACTATTTCTGCCCTCTATTTAGAAGCCTATAGCTTCCTTCACTCACTCACAACAATGAAAAATGTCTCTAGATGCTTCCAAATGTTCTTTGTGGAGTAAAATATCTCTAGTTTAGAGGTCCTACCTGGGGACAGCTAGTTTTAATTAATTGCCAACAACTACAAGGCAATGTCAATACAACTCAGCATTCCAATTATAGAGAACAGGAAGTGGTTGTTCTCATGGCAATTATTTTACCAAAGGCATGCATTCTATTACGCTGCCCCTCCTATGGGTTGACTTGAGTCTAGCTGGATTTAACTTTTCCTTTCAGAAAGCACTGGAACAGAGAAATGACTTTCAGTCTAAAGCACCTTTGTGGACTTGTACATTTCTACTGAATTCATAGTAATTGTAATTCATTTAATGGGGAGTGATCTGAGCCAACACATCTTCTGGTATGCTTTTTTTTTCCTTCAAGACTAATAAGAGAAAGCCAGCTTGGCTCATTAAAAGGAGATATTATGTATGCTTTCACAGATAGAATCAGCTTCTGCTTCAGACCAGTAGGAACAGAAATGTAGAAAATCCGCAACATCAGGAAATCTGAAGTAATTTGTTTGACTTGGGATAGAACTAGCAGACATACCTGGCCCTGTAGTCCTTGCGTAGGTTATCTTCCTTATCAGAATTAGTTGAATGACTAATTCATCAACTTGTGTTTACTGACTAAGTACTTGCAATGATGGTTTCAAGATACCCAAACACCAGTAAACATTGAGATTCTGGATTCCTCTTCAAAGTTACTCTTTGAAATCCCAGCCTCCCCAAGATTCCTAGAAATTGTGGTGGTTTTTCTCTTGCAGGGAAAGGGGACCAGTATGTGGACGTGATGGCCTTTGCCTATGTGCTCTAGAGTAGCTGAGGTTTCACATTAACTGAAACATAACAACGTTATCTGTTGTTGTTTTGTTTGGAGAAATAATTATAAAAACTGAATTAGCATGGAGAAATAATTATAAAAACTGAATTAGCAAGCACTAACCCATGTGTCTAGGCATAGTACAAGGTGAGAATTTTTTTTGAGGCCTCTAAAGATGAAAATAACATTTTCATCCCATAATCAACACATAGTTTTTTGTTTTGTGTACAGACACCTTACTTGATATATATTATTGACTCGTTGATATTGAATTCATGGCCCACAGCACAATAGTCACTACTTGAAAGAAGTGTATTTGTCTTTTACTTTCTTTGTAAGCATATCAAGACTTTCTTGTTTTGATAAACAAATTTATCAAGGGATAATTAAAACAATGGCCATATATCCCTTAACGGCTCTATTCTTGCAGAGTTCAATGCTTATGATCAAGCGGGTGGCCTTCTGGTGGCAAGACAGACATGTAAACAAATGTGATCATGCACAATGACTTCTAGATATATATATATATATATATATATTCTAGTTAATCTGACTATTAAATTATTTTAACAATTGTTTCCTCAGATACATAACAAAGTCTGGCATTTAGGAGAATCAATGAGGCTAACTAGAGGGGCTTGTTTGAAGAACATTAAATTCTCTACTCAATTTTCGGACAACCAGCAAGGAGTGGAGTATTAGGCTGAACACATTGGTGGGTACTGTAAAATGTTCTGCTCACACTTTGAATTTTGTTCTTTTGAGGGGATGGAGTAGCATACTGCAATGCAGACTATTTTATACTAAGGGAGGTGGGGGACTGTAAATTTACTTCTCAAATACTTAGGAAAATATTAAAGCAAAATGGAGTAAGTACAAAGAATCTCTCTTCTGTTTCTTAGTTATTGAGGGACAAAAGAAGTTCCTAAGGAAATTTGGCAAATTTTTAAGGGTACGTTGATTAGTATAATTAATTTTTTTAAAAAACAAATTCAGAATTTGTTTGAAATGGCTAGTGTGCTAACTCCAAAACACTTTCCTCTGAGCTAAAGCTTCCAATTTTTAGTTCTGCCAAGTTTTGTTTTCAGACAGAAATAAACTTTGTTGCTCATTTGAGTTCTCTGTAGTGATTCAGCATACTTATTTATATTTCCTTGGAAATTCTGTTTTCTCACCAGTTCACTTTAATGGAAAAAAAAAAAGAGTGGGAAGCTGTGTTTACTTGATCAAGGGAAGATGAATCAATAATTCAGTTTCTAAATATTTAACGTGATGTGTGGAAAGACGTTTTTAAAGGATCCCACGCAGCAAAGATATGTGGTCTATGTTGATTCAATGTTTAGGTTAATTTTAAAATTAAATTAAATTGAATATCTAGGTTCCACATTGAGTGAACCTATAGTTGCTGTTAATATATAACTATTTTATTTCATACATTAGACTCCTCCACTACTATCCTAAGGACTTGTATCCAATAATATATAGACAGAGGTGTGTAACAGATGCTTATTCAATTTAAATGAATATGGCTCTATATATGGCTCATAATGTTGTTCAATTGAGTGTTTCAACTCTTAACTAATACTACTATTTAGTACATAAACCAGAATTGCTTATTCAAGAGTGGACACAATTTTCATGGTCTTTTATTTTAACTAAATATTTCTGAGATTCTTGAGAATATTTGTAGACATCAGGACATATCTTGGGGGGTGGGGGTCAGGCTGCTGACATCCATAGAAAATGTATAAAGTTGAGCTAAACTCTCCTAAACTAAATTTTTATGTTGGTTGCATTTTGGGTCTTTGTCATGTTCCTC
The DNA here is from genome assembly GCF_004785775.1 of Grammomys surdaster. Lineage (NCBI taxonomy): Eukaryota > Metazoa > Chordata > Mammalia > Rodentia > Muridae > Grammomys > Grammomys surdaster. Next base: position 360,787 of record NW_021604764.1, read on the forward strand.
TAAGTGTCCAGTAAGGGTACCTTTTGATGATGACTTTCTCTAAACAAAATACTCATATAAATTCTGTTATTCTTCTCCTGGGTCCCTGCTGGAAGAGTTGTTTTTGCTTTGCACAGCATTTTTAGAAAAATTGGTATGTGTAGGTTCCATTGGATGCACACAGAACTCTTTAGTGGTCAATACTTAACCCAATTTTCTAGTTCCGGTCACTAAGTAAAAGTACACTGCTGTTTCACTATGCCTTGTTTTTCCACAAACAATTTTCAGGTTTAAATTGACAATTTGAAGTGCTCATCATTAAGTTCATAGAGGTGTCTTGAACCTAATCTAGAATGTTCTGGTTCTCCCTGTTAAGTATCTAGACTTATCGAGATAAATAAAGTGGTCATGCATATTTTTGATTGTTGTATAATCTCTGAAATTGCAGTATGTGTAGTGAGGATTATGACCATTTTCCCCTAATAATATGAATTCCTTGTTCATGAGGTGGAATTTGGTTTAAGACAAAATGAGTCTATTTAGCCTTCATAAGGTTTGAAACATTATTGGCCCTTTAAGCTTCATTTTGTTTCCAGTCAGTTCTTTGATGTCTCTTCATTGTGTTTATGATATATGTATTTTGAATTTTTTATGTATTTGGCTTAAATATTTTTGGGACTATTTATCCCTCCCTGGTGGTTTATGTATCTTCTTCAAATTGGATAGTTACTCTTGGTTAACCACTGATTTTTGCCGAATCTCCCCTTGTGGCCTCCATCCTGCAAATAAACTAGTCTAATGTAACTTATTTACATTTCAGGTCTTCTGCTTTATGGTTCTTGAACTTCCATGTGGTTCAGTTTTAGTAATTTCAATTTTTTGGTTAAGATTTTTTTTTGTCTTTCTAGTCACTCACAACTTTTAGCATAGTTATAATGACTACTCCATATTATGATCATTTTAACATCTGGGTAACTAACAGTTGATCTTAATTCTACTTTCTTTCTTGTATAGCCCAAGTAGGTCTAACACACATGGCAACTTTTCTACTCCAGTCTCCTGAACGTTGGGATTACAGAAATGATCCACCAAATATGTCTGTACTTTCTCTTGACAAGGGACCATACTTTTAATTTATTTTTTTTAATATCTGGTACTTTTGAACAATTTCTAGGTACCATAATTATTGGGATGTTGTAGACTCTCTGGTATAAAGTCTGTTATATTCCTTTGAATTTTTTCTATTTTGTTTGCTTGAATATAGGTATTTTACATGGCTAAATCCAAATTCCCAGTTGAATTGTTGGTACCTTAGATCTCAGTACCTTAAATTAAATCTTACTTAGATTTAATTATACTCTTAGATTCCTTTGAATATATATGATTAGATGGCATCAAATATAGATATATACATAGAGCTTCAGCTCCTCACCCTTCTGAAAAGACTACCCTTTCATTTTAGGGCACTACAATTGCCCTGTTCTAATATTATCCAATAGAGGAGCAACTCAGCCTTCACCATTTCCTCTTAAATAGGTCATATAATCTGTAATATTATCCGATGGTTATAATGGCTGGGTAAGCATGAACCAACTTTTAAAGAAACATTTTTCCCCATAAAACTGGTTTTTCCATTTAAGTAAAATGAAGAATAGTAGGCTAGGGTAGACTACCCATTACAGGATGATTCCATGACAATATTCCTCCATATTGTCCCAGCAAATTCATCACATAGGTTTATTTTCAGTCCATATTCTTATAGGATACTGAAATAGGTAACTTTTGTCTAGTTTAATCCACTGTGGACTTTTTATTCCAGCCTTTCCCTCAGTCACCACTTCCATGGTCTGCCTTGTATCAGCTGCCCTTCACTGGGCAGGAGCAGCCATTTCCACCCTGGACTTTACAATCCACAGTGTCTAGATTCTGAGCACACTTTCAAGTTGATCTTTCTGTAATCTCCTACAATGACACTGTGTTATAGTTTGGTAGCTCCATTGTCATGGACATGTGAGGGTCATGCCATTTTTGAGCTTGGGACTCTTTTGTCTTACTTAGCTAAGAGGCTATAAAAATGTAATCTGATTGTCTCAGCCTTCGAGTTGCAAAGTGCTCAGGTTCCCAGTAAAAACCAGTCTCCCTGTATTGTCCCTCTTAGAGCCAGATAGAAAGTTCAGACAGACCTTACTTTCTAGAAAATGACAAGCAGCTTCATTTAGATGCAACAAGAACAGTGCTCTTAAGGCTGCCTCATGGAGATCAGTGAGTGAACAGATAGAATAAGAAAAGTGAAAATTTGGATATTATGGAAATGAAATGCTTAAATGACAATGGGCAATTTTCACATCACTCAGTAAACTGAGGATCTATTCAGCCCTTATTTATGGCATGAGTTATTTTGAAGTTAACTTGAGAAAAAATAGAAGAAGGTGAAGGAATAAGATTCTTATCTTGGGTAATATAGGTAAGAAAAAAACCTATCCACACACACACAAAAAAAACCCTTTGGGGGCAGCGAGTGACTGCCTTGATGGGTAAGGGAGCAGAGAGCCACAGAGATTCACCACTGCTGAGAGGGATGGTCTGTGTTGGTACATATGAGATGAGGTGGCCTCCCTTATCAAGAATGGATTTCTTCTTTTGAATATATTCCCTTAACTATTGGACAGAAAAAGTTTTGTGACTCTTGGATATTTAATGAAGTAGAAAAACAGGTCACTTCTCAGATTTAGTGTAATTAGGAGAGAAAAATATCCTTGAAAATTAAGTAGTGTGTGTGTGTGTGTTTTAAACTGAGACTGAGTCCATATGACATTTAGAAATGGAAAATGTACAGGTGAATTACCTTTTCTTCAATTTTATGACTCTGACTGTAGTGTTCACGTTATATTTCAATAAATATTTGTGGATTACTAACATTCCATTTCCAAAAAGTTTTTCCTCTATTGCATTTTCTTTTCTATTCTTATTTATTTATTTATTTATTTATTTATTTATTTATTTTTGTTTTGTTTTCTTCCTTGCCTCTGTTTTTTTATGGTGAGGCAGAATCTTGGTTTCATACAATTTGGGTTGCTTTTTGGGGGGAAGAGATTCTTCAAATCACTTCATTGAAGTAACTTTAAATGCATGATTCTGCATATGACTTAGTAGGGTTGAGAACATAGTTCTCAGCCTTTGGTTGCTGGTAATGTTCATTAGACAAGGAGAACTTTTCTTCCAAGAAATTGGGAAAAACAGTTAAGTTTTCCTGGTCTCATCTCTCCCCTCTATTCGCAATTCTATGGCAATAGGGGAAATGTCTTCTTTCCTCACACCTAAATGATGGGGCCTACTATAATCCTCAGAAATCCTCTTATGGATGGGAAGAGATCCTCATGAAACTGGGCTTTCATGATTGCACTTGCTGTAGACTATACTTGCAAGGTAAGAGAACATAAATTTCACATTGTAGTTTCCAGAGATGGTAATGGCTTCAAGGACCAGAAACACTTCAAATCTGTCTACTTATGAAAAATCCTGAAGCAATTTTGCTTCTCCAGATTGAGTAGTCCTATGACACTTATTTATGGAGGGTCACATTTAATGAATTCTTGTTGAGAATCCGTAACTATTCAAATAGAGAATGTACACGAAGCAAATCCCTTAATTTTCTTCTTCTGGGAGAAGGGAAGGCTGAGGAGTTTACAAGTATGTGTTAACTTTTGGAATTGTAATCATTTACTGTTAGCCTGTACTATTTAAGTGATTTAATGAGAGGTTTGGGTTGTCATACTTTCTCTCAGGGATGAAGACATTTAGAATTGTGAAAGAGAACACGTTATGACATCACTTATTTTCTATGTAATTGAGCTGATATGGCAGCCCATTCTTTTTTTTTTTTTTGTATAGCCTTAATCAAAAGAACTTTCATTTTTAGACATATAGAGACATATATACAGATTTGTGTTAGATTTTTTTGTGTGTGATTAAAAACAGCCAAATTTCAAAATAGGTCGAAATATTGACAACTCTCATATGTATGGTTGCAAAACAATGGATGCAGTTGGAGCATCTCTAGGAACTGTACAGATGATGGCATAAACACATATGCCACCTTATAGTATCACTTCTCTTCAGACTGAGGACTAAGGTTGAATTTTGAGTGCCTAGTAAATGCTTAATTGATTGGATAGAATTTTTTTGTTTCAGTGTTCCGTAGTTTTTCTTTAGGAGGTTTGCTCTTATATATCTAAAAGAATGAGTTTGTTGGATTAAAAATGTACTGATTGGGAGAACCAGCTTTTCATTTTTCATGACATAGGGATAAACTTCTTTCCTTTTGCTCTAATGTGTGTGAGAGAATCAACCTCATTCTTGCACACTATAGAAAAGCTCTCTGTCTGTCTCTATGGCTCTCCTATGCTTTCATTGACATTTTCCCAGGAAGTCAGCAGCACAATGGCCAAGCTGGCCCTCCAGTTATTGGTTCACCAGTTTCACTAAAGGTTCTAGGCAATGGAGGGACCACAGGATAGATATAGGATGGTTCAGTGATGGGTAGAATAGTTTGACTGGAAAAGTAATTCGGTATGTCATCCACTAAGACATCCTATGAAAGTGAAAGCATTTAGAAAAGATAGCTAACAAGACTATTATGAACAAGAAGTTGCATAATAAGTTCATTTGAAATGCCAAGCACAAAGATGTATGGATTTAGCCACAAGGTATCAGTTATCAGAAACCTTGTGAACTTCTAGTATTATGTTCTCGGGGATCCTAAAAGTGTTATGCTTCTTTTGAATTCTAGGAGAACTTCTTAAAACCAAACAAAACAGTTTTTTTTAAATTCTCACTTGATGGATACATTTCTACCAGTTCCTACCATTTAGTAGTAAATTTAGTAGAGAATTTGACTTGTTAGTCTATTTCAAGATGATAACAAGGTCAGCAAGATCTCACAAACTGTGAGAATTCTTTCAGATAGTAACAGCAGGGGAGCAAGCTGAGCAGATGGGAGAAAATCTATTTGTGAGCATAAGTACTTTGCAATGTGACTGAGCACCAATCCCAGGTCAGTGTGGTTGATTTTTCAGTGACTGAAATGCAACCCTTGAATGGGAAATGAAAAGGCTCTAACAGTCCTGAGAGACACTTAGTGCATTGCTTGTACTTTGATGGCTAATTACAGAGAATCCTTGCAATGGATGAAACTGCTGTAGCTTTTTTTTTCAAGAACATAAGGAAATAGCAGATCATCAAGAATATAGAAAAGAGAGATAGGATTGAATGAGATTATGCCATCTTGAGTCCTATCTCCAAGTATTCGTAACAGAAAAGAAATTTGCCTTTACAGAATTTTAGTTTCCTAACTTTCAAAATAAGGTAATATCCACTTCTCACTGGGGATGTTGTTAGTGTTAAATTAAATGAGATTAATTTTATTTCAATCAGTTGTTATTTAAAAGAAAGTCATCAAGAAAAACCCATTTGGTTACATAAGTCTTCAGGTAAGACAAGACTTTGTGTCTATTAGCAGATGGCATGGATTTTAAAGAAGAATCATAATGATTTTATGAGTATATTCAAATGACAAAAGTGTGGATTTCATAAGAAGCCAAATTAAGCAGAAGCTTAATTTGCTATGCCACTGCTACGCCACTGCTATGCAGGGTGATGCTCTGGGCAGATTTCATGCATTTTTGTCATTGGGTTGGCAGATCTATCAAATGCCAGATTTGAAAGATGAGGCTATCTACAGATGCTTGCATAATACAGTTGAGCAGAGAAACAAAAGTTAAAATATGCCTTGGCCCATCCTGTGTGCTAGATAGCTGCAGCTTCTGCTTCCAGGTTCCCTCTCCTCCCCATCCCACTGTCCTGGATACATATAGACATCTCTCTATAGCTGCTAAGGCTTCCTTGAACCCTAGTTTCTAGATTCAGCTCAGTTAATGGGACCCTCTACACAAACTAGCCGATGAGAATGAATTACGAGAAAACAACCCCCCCACCCACACCCCCCGTTTTTGGTTTTGTCCCAGGCTGGTTGTGTCTGGAGACAGAAGTCACGAGTCTCTGAAGTTCAATCCTCATCATACCACTTCACTGTCATTAGGGTCCATCTTTCCCTCGTGTGCACTCATGGGTAAGGGTGGTGACAGTTCCCACTGCATTGTCCACATATGTGTGTTATGATGAAAAATATGCATCTGTCAATGTTTCAGAACAAACATGATCAAATATTGACAATTTCACATGCAAGATTTCACACGCAAAATTACAACATTAGACTGTTTCCCGAACTGACTTTATAGCAACTGAACTTCAGCATCATGGGACTAGCAACTGGCTAATATTTCTATTTACCCAGTTGGCTAAAGTGTAGCCACATCTTAAGAAGAGAAAAATCTTAGAGAAACAGAAAGAAAGTTGAAGACAAGCGTGAATCATTGTAAAGCAACCCAAAGGACAATTCTGACAAAAGGAATCCACGGCAGTTCTTGGTGACAGAGCCAAATGACTTCAGTTCTTCTCAATAATACATAGAAGGGTGGTGCACATGGCATGAATTTCATGAATGTTTGAATTGTTGACCTTAGGTTCTTTGTATTTCCTATGTCAATATGGATCTTTTTCAAGGCATACGACATAGAACCCGGTCATATGTATATGATTTGTTTGGGTAAATGCACAAGTGCACACAGCTGAGGTGACTGCAAAAGCCCATGCTGGAAACATTAGAATGAAAATTGGTGGCTAACTGGAGTTTACTGGAAAACACTAGTACAGTGTACCTAGTATTATCTGTATTCCCAAGAAGTACTTAATATTTTTCCCATAGATATTAATAGATCATTAAAATTGATAAGTTATTGGGTAACCATAAGCATATACCTTATTACATAATTCTCATTTAATTATGATTCTCACCCCCCCTTTGACATGTAACAATTAAAGAACCACTAATAGGCTTTCTTAATGCAAAAAAAGTCAACTACAGATGTAAATGTGGTTATGTTTTAAACAACTGATTAGGTCAATGATTAGAACCGTGCTATCTTTAGATACTGTGATCTTTACAATCAAATTAAAATCAAAGCCAGACAGCGCTTACAGGATCCCGTCGCACCAGATCTCCGTTGGGCACAACCTCAACCAGGTGGATGATGATAATGATAGAGTTCAGAACGTAAGTAAGGAACATGTTCTTGTGCAGAGTCACCCTCTGGCAGCTAAGGTTCCTGGGAAAAAATAACATGAAAGCATTAAGGGTTGTTAAATGATAAAATTTCTTGGAGAGATGGTTTAGTACTTCAGATTTTTAGAGGAAAGCTTTAAAATTCATTTTCCAGTGGCATTTTATGGTTTTGGTTTCTCATGGTAGCTTCCAATAACAACTGTAAGACTGAGATTGAAAGTTACTTTTAATGGTAATAAATGCTAGAGAGTTAATTAAGAGAAATGATGACATGGTGAGGGTTTGGTATGTGCTTCCAATCAAATGTTTACTGTCCACTGCTGAGAACCATGAAGCAAATGAGGGGAGAGAATGCAGCCACAAGTGCTGTGGCAAGGCACATGGCCCGTGTCCTGAACCATTCCCAAGGCTTCCCACTATTCTGCTTTCTTCCTTTTCTGTTAGTGGAGCTTAGACACCAGCAAAGATCTCTAGATGAGATCAGGTTTGATCTCATGGTGAGGCCAGTTATCCTTTGGATCTGAAGAAGGTGACAGCTGCTGCTCCTGCTTGGCCCAATCCTTTCCTACCTTCTGTGTACTGGGTTTCTTCTCTACTTCATTAACTTGTACATTTGTGCTAATGTTAATGTTCATATGAAAATAGAAGTTTGGATGTCCCAGAAATTTAATGTAAAGCTATCAGGTATAGAAAGGTCTTATATGACAGGGAAAGTGATATATTTGGGTTCAGTACAGGTTTTTATAGATAAAGAATTCCTCTTCAACCATGCTGTTTGTTCTCTCCCTCTTCATAGTTCTGCCTTGCTGTATAAATGCCATGCCAAAAAATGGCCGATGGTTATCTTTGCAATTGGTTATATCAGGGTGGAAAAAATGTCAATATCTTTTGAATATTATTATTGATATGATCAATAATTTATGATATTATCAATTGAATGGTCTTTCTGTCTGACCAGGAAGCCATCCGGAGCACAATGATGAGTACTGCACAAGACAAAGTCACTTCTCCACACAATATGCAAATATGGCAGAGAATAACAATTCGTTTTCATAGAGGATTAATATTTTTTCCAGCTGTCCCAACAGAATCCTGCTTTTAACATCTCCATGTTTTTGCCCCTGCTACTTATCTCTAGGGCAAGGCTATATTTATTATATGTGGTTAGAATTGTGGAGAATTTTCATTCTTTTACTTTTCTGGTTTTTTTTTTTTTATTAGAAAAGAACCCAAAGGTAGGCTTTTAGCATCATGCTTTTTAATCACAGCTGATGTGAGTCATGATGATTTATTTATTTACGATGATGAAGAGCAATTGAGAAATGAACAGACACTCCAAAATTAATCATGTGATGTGATTCCTCTGCTGTGTTCTGATCATTATAATTGAAAACATTCTTCTAATTCCAGTAATTAATTCTCTGTGTCTTGTTGCTCTATCAATCCTTCTTCTGTTAAACCTTTTGTGGAAGGAGCTTATTGATGATTTGTTTATGTCATTTACTGTTCACAAAAAATTGCTTAGGTGTAATACTTAATAAATATAAGAATTGTGAGCATGATATAGATGAAGATTTAGAAAAGATCAAAGTAATCATTGCCTCAGGGTATGTTTACAGGTAGTCTCCCTTGGGGTTAATTATATTTAGTATTATCAAGAAAATATTGCAATAAAAATCAACTTAGGATTCTCTTATACTATGAGTCACTATATATCTAATGACATGTAACATCCTATAAGCATGGAGGATTATTTGGATTTAAAAGTCATAAAAACTCTTCATAATTTGTATCATTCCACAGTCATTAGTAACAACTATAATAGCAATGATTATTATGTCAAAGACTTATACTGCATTTATTTTACGGCAGTCAATAATCTATTTTCTGATTATAAATAATCATATTATTTCTACTTAATATTTTTTTTAGTTTCTAATGTATTACTTAACTGTGGTGTCTCTATAAAGAATATATATTTGTCTTACTTTAAATTTATACTTGTAAATATAGGTAAAACAGCTAGTGAAGCACAAATTATGAGTGCTTTATTTTGATAAAGATTCACTGTGTGCATAATGTTTCTAACTTATTTTCATTTGATCCATGTGTGAATTATTCCTGTGTGTGGAGGGCTTGAGGGTACAACTATGTATGAGTGTGGAGACTGGATACAATATTGGTGTCTTCTTGGGTTGTTCTTTACTTTTTGAGACATGGCCTCTCACTGAACCTTGAGTTTGCCATTTCAATGTGATTGGCTGGACATTGAGCCCCCAGTACCCACCTTTCTCTATTGATTTCCCCACTGCTGGGGTTACAGACAAGATATGCCTAGCTTTAAAATGGGTGCTTGGAATCTGTACTCAGCTTCCCACACTTTCATAGTAAGCACTTTCATGAGCCATTTCTCAAGCCTCAAGAGTTGTTTTTTTTTCTTTTTTCTTTTCTTTTCTTTTTCTGAGACAGGGTTTCTCTGGATAGCCCTGGCTGTCCTGGAACTCACTCTGTACACCAGGCTGGCCTCAAATTCAGAAATCCACCTGCCTCTGCCTCCCAAGTGCTGGGATTAAAGGTGTGCGCCACCACTGCCCGGTGCCCCAAGAGTTTTTAACTCATGATTTTAACTCAAATAGTTACATTTGAACTTGAGAACTTGTGAGTGAAAGAAAATGGAGTATACTTTCCCATTAGTCCATGATGGAACCATAGCTGGGGTAAAAGAAACTTTTAACTGTAAGACCACAGGTTCTTAATGGGTTTGCAGAGTTACTACAAGAAGGAGGCATATTGTCTTTGAAGATGATAAGAACGCCATCTTCTTCTCTTCAGGTAGAGTTAAAAGTATATTTATCTAATTTAGTTTTCTTGCTAATTTATCACTCTCAGTGGCACACGTTCCTACAATCCTCGTAACTGTACTCTCTCAAGATTCACTTCTACTTACATAAATTGAAGACGGTGATAACATTAATAATAATTAATAATAAATGGAAGATGGCTCTTCAAGAACTTTCCTTATGATACTGTATTTCTGGGAACAAGATACAAGATAAAGCTGATACTAAAATAAAAAGGAAGTGGTATTTTCAATGTACTTACTTGAATTTCCAGAAGATCACCATGGAAACAATCAAAGCAGCAATCGACAAGGAGTGACCCACAAGAGCCAGGTAATAAAGAACGTACGCGTTCTAGAAGAAAAAGTTGGAAAAACATCTGTAAGTGGATGAACAATTAGTGAAACTATAGATGAACAAATGTGGAAAGGAACAATAGTTTCAATTTCTTTCTCTCTCTCTTTCTTTCTTTCTTTCTTTCTTTCTTTCTTTCTTTCTTTCTTTCTTTCTTATTTTATTTATTTGCATTCAAATGTTGTTCCCCTTCCTCGTTTCCCCTCCGCAAATGCCCCATCCCATGCCTCCTCCCCTTTGCCTCTATGAGGGTGCTCCCCCACCCTAAGAATAAATTAATGAATGTTTACCCCTTGAAAATACATCTTAAGATTATAACAACTGTTTCAGTGGATGAAATTATTTTTCTATATTGGTGTATACAGAAATAAACTAGGCCATTTACAAAACCAAAACTTCTTGAGATGAATATCATTCTAAATATTGAAGAAGTGACTATAAATGCATTAAAATGTGTTGTCCCTAATCTTAGTAGGCAATCCAGGAAGGTTTTAAGTCCTGGGGTCCTGTCATCTGCAACTATTTTGTCTAATCCACTGAAGTGCAGATAAATAGTCTTTGGAGATTCTTCTGACTCCTGACATTTTGAGTGACAAGGAGAGACAAGGGAGGCAAATAGCTCAAAATTCAAGAAGATATACCTTTATATATTAATTTAAATAAAATTGGAAAATATCATTAGTATTTTCCTGGCTGAATAAACCAACATTCTCTTTGAAAACAATTTGCTAATTCTATTCTTATGACCACAATTAAACTTATTTTTTTTCTTGGTGTTGTTAGTTGACTCTAAAGGATATCTTCCTTCATAAATTCACATCATAGTTTCTTTTTCTTGGTCATCTACCTGGTCTTTACTTAGCTTGGTTATGTTGTTGTGATTTGTTTTAGTTTTAATAAAGGAAAACATCTGTCAACTCCTAAACTTTTCAACAGCAAAATAAAGCATGAAATGTTTTTAGTTTCTGACTCGGTAATTACTTAATGCACAGGCCTCTCTTGAAGGAAATGATTGTGCATGCTACAGCTGGGAGGATTGTTCAGAAATGTTCTTTATAGCTAAATATTGATGTAATTTCTTCCAGCTATGAGAGTAAAAGAGTTGATGGTAGATTTAGAAATCTTTCGGATTTTTTAATGTAGTTAAAGACAAAATAGTATCTGTTTTCTTACTCAATAGACTTAAATAAAAGTTTTTTTTTAACCCAAGATATTACAAATGTTTCATATCCTGTCAAGGCACAGGTATTAACAAATCAGAGTAAACACCTCTGAAAATTATCCAAACTGCCCTCCCTATATCAATCAGATGATGGGAGGCTCCATCCCATCCAGTAGTAAAACTAAGGTCATATCCAACTTGGGCCCTAAGATAGAGTAGCTTTAGCTGGTTGCTCTCTGTTAATTGGAGGTTCTGGAACTCTCCCAGGGGGAGAAAGATATTAATGAGTTCTTTAAAATGCTGCCTAGTTTCTGGCACTAAGGAAATCCCATCATCTGCTCTACGGAGAGTAGTCATATCTGGCTTGATTCCACATTCAAACAGAAGTATTGATGCTGAGCATCAACAAGCAAGGAAATGTTATTTTCTCTAATGCCCCTCAGAAACTCTATTTCCGTACATAAAAATATGTTGTTGTTTTTTTTAGTTGCTTTGTCGGTTTTTGTGATTTGGGGCAGCAGATATTTTATAGTTTTACATCTATTTCCATGTACAAATAATGATACTCTCATCCCATACAGAGACTTGAAATAGAACTTACGCTCAGTTTCTCCGAAGTGAAAGCGTTGCACAGAGTGTAGTTGGACCAGGTTCGGTTGCTGTCAGGGTGTCTAAACCATTCTCCATTTTCATCACAGTATTTTGAAACCTTTTCTGTTAATGGAACAAAATGGTAATGTATTAGTATATCAAATCCCAACAAGAAACGTGATGGCTTAAAGCTTACAGGCTGTGCCTGAAAGTGAACCACATTGTAGAATGTGAATGTAGAGATAACATGGACCATCTTGCCTCTTAGAAATTTAATGCTAAAAGAGTCAATTCAAGTGTCAAGCCTCACACACCTCCTCGGGAAGCATTCCTGTTTACACTGTAGATGACTCCTGGGCAGTACATCCTCTTCAGGACTCCAATACTGACTTAAACTCTTTCACTATTTGCTTTTGTGTAGTATATGTATGTTTACATGTTCCTGTATATGTGCAATGTGTAGAGGCCAGGGTAGATGTGTTTTGGGATTTCCCCAATTGTTTTCTACCTTATGTTTTGAGAAAGCATTCCCAAAGAACCTGGAGTTCACCAACTTAACTAACTTGGATGGAACCTTCTGCCTCCACCTTCCCAGAATTGGGATTTAAATGTGCCTCTGTGCCCAGAATTTTATGTGGCTACTGGGGAACCAACTCCTTTCACAGATTTGTTGACTTCCCAGTCAGCCCACCATATCTATCCTTCATCAAGCATTTCTTCAAAAATGAAACCTCTGACATTTGGAGTATTTTTTGTGTTATTTAGATGTAACCGAATGTCAATAAAATCATAAAGAATTGAACTGTATTGAAGAAAGAAATATTGAAGATGTTCTTTTCACTAGAGGTGAATTTGTCTCTGGCTAAGATACCTCCATCTAAAAAATAGACTAAAAATATGGATCTATGACTGGAAATCTTTACTTTGCTTATCAAGACCATGCCTTTTTATCAATATTTATAGCTACTTTGGCAAGAGCCCATTGCTACTTTCGAATTGGCCCAGTAGATTGCAATTGTAGGACAGATTTTTGTGCCAGTCAAATCACCTTTAATGCAATGGCAGATCAAGATAAATAAAGCATCATGTGTTACGAAGAGGTAATAAAGGCCTGAAGGATTCTCATTATGAAACAGTTTGGTTCCAGTTTACAGGAATGTAGCTCAGAGTTAGGGCACCAAACGAAACCTGTTCTTCCTATGCCATCCTTCAGAAGGAGATTCCTAGAAGTGTTTGGCCAATGCTGACATTTATTTTGCACTGGTTTAAAAAGCATCCCTTGTAATTATACTTTGATTATCTCTATTGTTCTGGGTTAGGATTTTGGCTTCAATCATAAGTGAGACATTCCTTCGAGGAAAAGTGTCTCCCAAGCCTTGTCTCAGTGAAGGGCTCATACCTTGATCTTATGGGAATTCCAGACACACTTAAACACCTATGGCTAGGTCATATCGTATGACCCTTGGAACACAGTTTTATCTCTTTCTAGAGATTTACATATTGTATCTCTAGCTGATGCCTTTTAGTTTCATCATCTGGTCATCATTTCTAATTAAGGCTTATTTAGTCTTTTCAGTATCTCCTATATTTAACTTATTGGGACAGATCTTTTTTTCTTCTAGGTTGTCTGAGTATGATTTTTCTGGCTCTGATCAGGCAGACCCTGTATTGAGTAGCTACCCCCAAGAGCCCTCCGCTCTCTGCTTTACCAGGTGCCTCTGGTGCTCCACTTCCTAAGGCCCACATGTTCAGTATATTTATTTGAGCTTGCCAAGCTCTGATCATGTCTATACTAGATTTTCCCCACCTTTTATTAATTCAAATTACTCAATCCCATTTCCTGCTCACATCTCTCTGTCTAGTGGCTAGAGGCTGTGACAATCTGCCTACATGCCTTTGCACCATTTCTGAGTATTAATTGTGGAACTGCCTCAATCCTAGACCTCCACACTTGTATACATAAAGACCCTAAAATAAGTGACATAAGCCTTTAAAAACTCGTGTCACCCAGAACTTGGTCATCCTAGAGTGCCTTCTGCTTGAGCATTCCAGGTTGGCATCTAACATACATGTGTGAAAGGATCAAGCCCTGCAAAAGCAAAGTGCCCTCTCTTAAAGGTTAATGAATGTATTCTAACTTGTACAAGTTTGCATGAAGATTAAGAAATATTTAATTTTACATGGAGAGATCTCGACATTGTGTATTGAGTCGGATTCACTTGCAAGATTAAATATTTTAAGTATAAAACGAAATAATAAGTATTTAAATGCTTTGCAATGTGAAAGGTGATGTTCCATGTGACACATCACTATATTACTTCAATAGCTGAAGTGGATTTGAGTTCACTTATCCATTTAACACAGTTTTATTCATAACAAAAACATAAAGCGAAACTAAAGACCTTACCTGTTATGTCAAAGTCCGGAAAGTAGTCAGGGCAGTTCTGATAGGCCATTTCTCCAGCAGGAGTGTCGTCCCAGCACATCCATCCATCCCAGGTGCGGTTGCAGAATGGACCTGGGAATTCAGGAAGAAACCAGCATTGAAGCTCACAGCTTAAGTAAAAGAGAATGTGTTCTGAGGAGATCAGAGAGGCCGGATCCCATCACTGTAGTTAAGACTAAGCCCATTTCAAATGTGCCATTCTCATCAATTCTTTTGGAATAAACTTTCAAAATGATTTTGGTATATCTGCAGGGAAAATCTTATTGGATGGCAGTCAGGGTTCTTGGTTTTTTGTGTTTGTTTTATTTTTATTTTTGCAAGAGTCTCTGAAGTTGGGGTTCTCATAAAGCAAGCAGCCTCAATCAATGCATTTCTGTCCAATTAGTTAATTGTAGAGGAAATCTAAAATGTAGCTCACACAAAAAAATAAAACAGGATCTAAGGTATATTGATATGTTTCTACTTATTGAAAATTTTAAACTTTCCAAAATATTCAACCAAGGAGTTGAATTTACATTGTAATACTTATAGTTCATGCAACGTGAGGCACATTTTCATAACTTTACCTTCATAACAGTGAAGAAAACTTCAGCTATGGCATTATTTATCAAAACTGATAACACAAATTAATTCCTCAAAAATCTGAAATATGTTTACATAGGGATGAGGATATGTCCTAATTTAATAAAGCATATCATTGTGTTGCATCTGATAAACCTTTTTGTTTAATTATTACTTAAAGTAAACTGTGCATATCATCATTTTCCACCCTTATAAGTAGCTTTGTCTTAGAATGTTCAAGGCTATACAAAGCCTTATTGAACCTTCAAAGATGGTTCAGAGACATGGAAGATAAGTTAAAAGGCTGTGCCAATGCTTGCCTGTCACACTTTCATCCTTTTATTTTTCTTCTCTGGGACTTCTACAGCCAATAAACTATCTTTAGGCCTGAAAATATTTGGGCAGTTACAAAGATTTCTCTAGAGAAGAGCACAGATTAACCATGCTTACTGAAGCAATTCCCTATGGATTGGGGATGGGAGTAATAAGAGAAGAATTAACAGAAGTTGTCAATGAGTTGGCATTGAAGGAAAGATTTACCTAATTAATCCAAAAAAGACAGGGTTTGCACAGGTTCCGCCTCAGGCAGATTCTCTGCCCATCACTTTGCATTTCTTTGCTGTCGCTCAGTCCTGTACTGTTCCTGCTTATTAGGCGTGAATGCTGAGTTATTGGTGTAATTTTATTGTAAGGGCAAATAAGTCAAAATGATGTTTGATATGGGGGGGATCATCATATGTGCTGCACAAGATACACAGGCACACCATAACGTGAGACTGTGGATCTGTTCCATTTCAGTGACCCACCACTATGTATAACTTGGGAAGAAACAATCTTTAATGATGCTTCACACATAGGTTCAAATGGTTTCTCTTACCTTCTCCTTCATAAGGGGGCAACTGATGAATTCGGTCATAGCATCTGTACTGGGCATCCATCAGCTTCTTGCGGCCAACAAGGTACAGGAAAGGCTCCTGATCAAGGCCGGAGTCAGTGAGATTGGTAGGAGCCTGGAGAGCTGGAGTGGGGCTCTGTATAAAAGGTAAAAAGGTAGTTACTTACAGAGTAGGTAATGAATTAATACATAGATAAATGTGATAACTGTAAAAATATGGAAACATTTCTTTTTTTCTGTAAGCAACACTTACATAGAACTCCATATAAAATATTCTATGCTAAAAATGCATTACATTTAACATCCTATTCTATCCAGTTATATTTGTATCAATGTACAGTTGCTATTGAGAATGTAGAACAACCATACACACTCACACATCTTGATAGTCTCCTATTGTGTTAATTTATTTTCTTTCGAAAGTTTACACATAAACAAAACAAATAGCTTGATTTTCAAAACATCTCCATTATTAAACCAACACTTGCATCTTTTGTAAATCTTAAGAATCATGGATCACATATTAAGAAAATAGAACAGAAAAATATGCTTCTTTAGTGGACATCTTCCGCTAAGTTTTGCTCAGGTTTGGATTCTGTACTCTGCCAAAATTTGCCTTGTTTATCCTCCAGACCAAAGAAAATTGACTTTAAGTTCTTCAAAGTGGTTTCGTTGGCACTTGACTAACTCATAGTAATTCATTTTCAGTGAATAAAGGAAATGCAATTTTTCAAAATTTATATTGGTCCATTAGGTTTCAGAACAAGCTGACATTGTCTTTCTATGCAGTCACCATCTTTGTTTGGTGGTCTTTGCTTCCTATAAGTTGTGTGTTTGTACATGTGTGTATGAGTGTGGTGATCACGACTGTACTGTCTCTTCTAGCTAGTAATCAAGAGTTCTGTTTTCTCAGTGGCTGAGCTTGATGTGCTTTTTTGTAGTGCTAGCCATATTATGAATGAAGCTTATTTATTTATTTTTTGGGCTTCATGTTCAAATGTCACTGATCCTGTGTCTGCCACTATGCCCCTGTAATAACATGTCATCAATGTGAAACTGTATAGTATAAAATTCAGAGTTGCAAGAGGATAGGAGGCAAAAATATTTGGTGACAGTTACAGATACAAATAAAAATTTGAATGGGATCTTGAGTTTCTGGAGATATGTAGAAAAGAGAAGAAAGACTGTGGAAAGTAGAGGGCTAACGAACAATCACCTCCCCTCAGGACAGTCTCAGACATACCATTAGAAGTTAGAATGTGGTTTTGTTCGGCTTATGTTGTTCTGTTCTGCTTTTAAAGAGATGGCTTATTTGTGTTTGTATTTTAATATCTAGTTTGCTTACATTTGTATGGATGATGTGACTATATTTAAAAAGTCTAAACTATTATGACTGAACCACTCAAAAAGGGAGTATTACAGTGCCCTTGTGGGACAGATATTCAAAGTTTATCTATTTGGAATCCATTTGTGGGAATGTCATATATATATATATATATATATATATATATATATATATATATATACACTATTTTTTACTAAAAGTTTTAGACATTAGGAATTATTTTTCCTTAGGTATTGATCTTTCCAGAACCACATTCTGAATTCTGTCCCTGTATGTTTGGCAACTCACTAAGAAATGGTCTTGTAACAGTTGGAAATTCATGGGAGCCTGGGGAAAACACTATGTGTAAGGATGCTAAATAGAAAAACTCTACACTTGTTTTCAGCAACATCTTTATTATTAGGTTTGACACATTGTAACATCAGTAGGAGTGGGGATAGCATGAGCGAGAGTAGGTATGGGTATGCCGCTTCGTACTTACCATTCTTGCAATACTGAAACAAACTCCAGTGAACTTGGTTTGGAACTTGGTTCAGTAGAGATTGTCTCAATACTGAAAGAATGAAAAATCAGAACCACAGCATTCTGGGCTGCTCCCAGCCTGGTCCTTGCTTGAGCACTGAACCTCCCAATGTGTTTCTTCCTAAATAACATGCACCTTGGAGCATTCTATTTACAGATGGATGGATGGATGGATGGATGGATGGATGGATGGATGACAGATAGGCAGATAGAAATATGTAAATGTTTTATATTTACAGAAACACACAATATTTTTCTCTTAATGAAATTAATACTGCTTAAAATAGCATTTATATATAAACATTTTACATTGTTAATTAAACTTTTCTGATAATTTCATGCAAATAAGATTGCTAATGAGATAGCATTATTTTCAACAGTAATAAGAAAAACTAACGCCAGCAGTGATATCATGAGCCAATCAAGCAATATGGAACACATGAAGCAATTTGTCTAATTTATTATTATTGGGCTTATGCTATGAATCATGCAACAAATACATAATGCCATGCTTATATAAAGGTGACAATGAGACAAGGACATGTCACATGTCTTTAAAAAGTGACTAACCCACCTACTTATGTCTTACTTGTTGTTTCATGTAACAGTTTAGCAGCCATATATGTGGTGTCATTCTGGAAGATTTGAGAAAGTGTCATCACACATATGACGGCCAAACTGCCACTGCAGCAGTCAGCAGATGAGGCGTCGCCAGGTCCTGGTGTAGACTCTGAAAGCTCAGCAGTACATTTGGTAGCATGCTTCCTGCCCTCGTGGGGCTTACATTCTAGAAGGTCTAACTCACAGTGTACATGAAGGACAGAAGAGAATAACCTCGGAGGACATGACTTTGCGCGTGGGTGAATCCTACTTTGATGTGAGTCAATCAGTCTGCTTTTGGTTTACCAGAGTTTTCTAGACGTACCATGACAGTTACAGCCTGTTCTAGAGTGTTGTAAGGATTCCTCTAGTGCTTACTTCAGGATCATTAGATCCATGGGTAATAGGGACAGGGATTCAGACCATTCTCATGTGCTCATCTCTCATTTACATACTGTGGAAGGTGATGTGTTCATAATTTTGATACAAATAGACAACAAGTGTTCCAATGTTTTAAAATATGGAAGAGCCCAGAAGCCACAATCTAAATCCACATTTCAAAAACATATTAAAAAATGAATCCAGGCAAATTCTCAGCTGTCTGTACTAGAAAGTGACACAAATTATTATGAACTTTCCCAAACAAATGCAACTCAATTGTCTAGATAAATTATGACAATAATCAAAATGAGCAAATGTCCAAAGGACATTTATCACATCCTTCACAGAATGTGAGGAAGAACGACAGTTTGGAGAAGCGCAGTTTTGGTTTCCTTACAGTTGCCAGTTCATCCACACTCAGACACTCTTCCCTACTCTGCATGGCCATTAACAGGAAACAGAACAGTCTTCACTCACCACGAGGAGCAGGAACAGCAGGGTGAACCTGTTCACGAGAAGGAACCTCGTCTTCGGTTTGCGGAGATTCCGCCTTTTCCTAGAATAAGAGTAATGAAGATGTAGAATAATATAGCTCTCAGATCTTTCTACTGTTCCCTCTCTAGACACACTACATACAATGACATGGAAAGAAGACTATTATGCCTGGGACATACTTGCAGGTACATGTTCCACTGTTCCTTCTATCAAGTGGGCTATTGACTGTAAGGCACTATTAAAATTTTCTGACCATACGTATTGACATTTTTGTCAACTAAAATGAGATTTTCTGGCTCTAAAAGGCTTTAAGTTGAATGAAACAGTTTAATACAGGTTATAAGAAAGATGGCAAGATCTGTATTTGGACATAGAATGGGGAAAGCCAAGTGAAATGTGTCTGAAGAAGAAAGTTCATGAAACACATTTTAGGGTATCAAGAGGCTTATAGGTACAATTTTAATGCTACCTTTAAAATTGATAAAATTTATTATTATTCATCAAGTTTAGCAAACCATGTGTGCTGTGCTATAGACCAAACAATAGAACACAAAAACCAATACCTATCAGAACATTTACCAGATTGAAACTTATTTTCACTATGACAATTTTGGTTTTTTTTTGTAATTACTTATCTAAGAAGCTAAGTATTGCAGTTGATATATACATACTACAAATAATGCATATTCAACATATGCACTATATCTGAGTTACTTAAAGAGGCTTAGGTGTAACAATAGATATGAAACTTAAATCTATGTAGCTACTTTGCATTTCAGAACGGAAATTAAAAAAGTCTAATAAGAAAGAGCAACCGTGTTGACTTCAACACTGTGTGTGTCATCGATAGAAATTGGTGGGATACAGCAGTGGTACAAGGAAGACGTCACTTCACTGAGCAGGAGCAAATGAAGTCTATGGCTTGTGAAAGATCTGTAACATTAAGCCAACTCTTAAAATTTGTCCGAGAGCCCTATTTTTTTCTATAAATGTATTCATTTAAGCTTCAATTTTCTACTGAGAATAAATTTTTTTCATAGCAAAGAATGAGGGCTTCAGTCAAGAGCTCACTGGTACCGCCCAAGAACCCAACAGTCAGAGCAGACTACCCTGTCCAAAATATCCGATAGTCTCATGAACTCGCAGATATTAACATGGAAGGAGGGCAAAGAGTTGAAATTGTAAATGTGCCTCACATTTTTATCATTTCATTTTTAGGTCTTGGGAGGAAACTGTATGTCCATTAGGGGAAAGGGATTGTATTTGCATCTTAAGTGGCATAATCACCTTGTATACCATCTCCAGTGTATCATTTACAGATTGAAATTGTAAAAAAAAAAAAAAACAATTGAAAATTGGCATCTATAAAGTATGTGTTATGCATTTGCCTCTATGTGGGCGAGTTTTGTTCACATTACATATTGGTGCAACAATACACAGAGACTTCATAGTATCATTTTGAAATGCTTGCTGTCTTCTATTCTGGCCATCAATCATTAGTGCTGACTGATTTCATATCCACTCTGTAAATTAGATACAAACACACATGCTTCTATCCTGTGCACTGGGTGAGGGACAGTTCATGTTAGGAAACTGAGCCCTTGAGAGAGTTAGGAAGTCAGGATGCATTATAAACTAAGACGTAGACAATAACTAAGCTGCAGAGTGGGCTAAACATTCATCAACACTGTGAAAATACAGATCCAGTCATTTCTGATTAAGAGGACCAGAGTAGGGCTCATATTTTGACATACAATAGGACTGTGAAAAGCAAGGACCTACTAGAAAGAGAAAATAAAAACAAAGTGTAGAGACAAGAAAGAGGGTAATTGAAGGATATTAAGTTGAAGAGTCTAATTTAGCTGGAGCATAAAGCCTCATGGATGCTGAAAACAAGTCTGGAAAGTAGGCTTTTAAGTATGATCGAAACTTATTAATTAAACCACTCTTTGTCATTTTGCAGGTGTGCCATATATCTTGGCAGTCTTGCTTGATGCTAGTCTCACGTACACAATTGCTTTTTAATATATATATGTATGTCTGGAGCCTCTCATAATTGTTTGACTGTGATTGTTGCTATTGTTTATAATGATGCTTTTTTGTGTGCTAATAAAATAAAAGAAACATCGAAATTTGAGTTTTTATATCCTGTCCTCTTCATGGTATGGTGGCAGTAAGTGAGTTCCTATTCTCTCTACCATTCTTTTGTTTTTACCACATCAGAGACTAGCACAATTATCTACAAATTGTCTGAATGAGAAACTAGGGACCAAGCTAGGTCTCAGGGACTTCTCTACCCCACGCTATCTAGTTTTCAGGACTACCTGGTTCTCCGTGTATCACAGAGTCTTCTAAACTACCCCTGCACATTCCAACCTCCAGCAGCAGTGTGCAGAGGTGTGTCATCATTGTAGGTGTTGATACTTTCACGTCATGTCAGTGCTCAGATGAGTGTGATCTTGTTTTCATTCCTACTTCATAATTGTCATTTTGCTATTATAAATTGTGATGTATATCTGTGTTTTTCAGTGATCCCTGAAAGAAGGTCATCTGACCACCCCTCACCCCCCAGACTGAGAACCATTGCTTTAAAGGATTTTCCTAGTTTGCTTCAATACTGGAAACAGGCTTGTCAAGCTGCCTATTGAGATAATACTAGATATGTCCACAGTCTTGCTTTCATTTCTCTTAGTCGCCCTCAGGAACTTTGTTTGCTTATGATTTTAAGGGTAATTTAAGGCAGAAGGGGCTTAGATCTGAAGGAATAATGTTAAGTAACATTCTTCAAATATGGAACCTCCATTTCTACTGAAACATCTTCCAGGCAGGACAATTTCTTGCTGTTGGCCACAGACAATGTTCTGTCAATTCACACTAGCTCTAAACTAACCATGTTGCTTATATGTTTTTGTTCTTGTTCCTATAACCTTGATAAACACTGAATTCCATATTTTATGCTAATGTTTGCAGAAATAAAAGTGGGATAGAATGAGGAGGAGAGAATCTACTGTATTTATGAATTCTCTCATAAAATATTTACTGAATCTGAAGCGGTATTTGGCAATATGGAGACTTTATGCATTGTCGAGAATGGCCAAGTGAGTGTGATCCTCACAGGCACTATTAGTAAGAATATATTCTATTCTCTTTCCACTTATAAGACTACACAGGAGGATATTTCATCTGGAACAAGGGACCAGCTTCCTCCTGAATTTCCAATTCTAGCAGTACATATTTATTAGTAGAAAAAGTACCACCCAGAGCAATGTAACCATCACATAGATTTTACTTTCTGATCCTGTAATGCCTCACTCGCTCTGTCCTCCGTCCAAGTTTTAAAAGCGAAGCACTAAATATTCTAAGTGTTCAGTGTCCTGCACTGCCATTCCTTCTCTCTCTTTGTATCTGAAGAAAAATTGCATTATTTTCCTGTTCACCACAACAAAGCAATTTAAGTTTCTGAAATCAAAATAACTTCACTCCAATAGAAAAGATTGAGAACTGCCAGTTGTTCCTCCTGATGTTCCCTAAGGAAACTGATTTAGCCTAGCTATCCGTGTAGTCTAAGCATGATGTAAAGAGAGAAACATACCACATGTATGCCAGTCTTGGCGTTGTACATCCTTGTTGAATGCACACGTGGTTTGCCCACCCACATATACACAGAGAGATAATAAATTCAAGGGAAAGGATACTGGATAAGGAAGGACATTTAGACCTTGGGAGAAATAGCCTAGATGTTGATTTAGGAGGATAAACTTGTTTGAAAGAAATGCAGAAAAGTCACTGTTTCCCCTGCACCACTGTTTGTAGAATCAGAATCAGGCTGAATGTCTGTGTTTCCATGTAATTAGTTATTTAGATGACAAAGCAAACATTTTTCTCACTTCTCATTCATGAGAGCCAATATTCCTAATTTCATGAAATTTGGACTCCATGATTATCCTAAAAGTCCTAACATCAGACTGTGTGACCCAGGGTAACTGTCAGAATCCTATGAAAAGGTGCACCTACTACATTGAAACCTATATATCCTTTTAGTATGTATCCGGAGAAGTATACACTTAAAGCACAGATATTGACATGATGTCTATGCTTATGTAACATACTTAATACAAAACAATTGCCATATGCTTATTCAACAAGTGGGAGGTGTAATGATGATGGACAGATGGGTATGCTATTACTCTGAAAAGTGAATGTATTAAAAAAAAACACATTCCAATTAAAGCATTATATGGGATTAATTTCTGACACAATTTTACTGAATTTAATTCTTAATTATACTACTACAGACAGTGAATTTTGTTTGGTAATAAACACATGGCAAGTGGTGATGGTAGATAGGAGTTGAATGGTCTAGCAGGCAGAGTCAGTGAATGACCCTTAAATAACCCAGTTAGAAATGAATGCTTCCTCAAATGCATTGGGATTCCTGACCTGGGCTTCTAGTAAAGACCAATGTGCTCTGATGGTAGCAGTGTGGCTAGTCACTTATCTACATTAACTCTCTCAGTAGAGGAAAGAAAGTTGCAGCTGAGAAGGTGGCTGAGCTGGGGTCACTACCAAGTCTCTCTTTACAGTTTCTGTACTTAGCAACTGTAAAGACCATTCCAGATTTCAGAAGAGTGACTTCTGCTGCGATATGGTTATTCTCTTCCTAAAGGTTAGATCAGCTAGACACTCAGCACAGTATAGCTGGATAAGAGTGTCTGCTTATCTATGCACTCACCAGTCAGGAATACCTGGGGAGTTAATTTCAATCAGACTGCACAACTGTCAAAATAGGCACCAGAACAGGTTAAGTCAAATAACAAAGTGACAAATACAGAGGCGGATGCTCTTAGCCAACCATTGGACTGAGCACAGAGTCTCCAAGGAGGAGTTAGAGAAAAGACTGAAGGAAAAACAATAATATAAACCAACCAGACCCCTCCACCCCCAGAGCTCCCAGGGACTAAACTATCAACCAAAGAGTACACATGGAGGGACCCATGGCTCCAGCCTCATATGTAGCAGAGGATGGCCTTGTTGGGCATCAATGGGAGGATTGGCCCTTGGTTCTGTGAAGGCTCCATGCCCCAGTGTAGGGGAATGCCAGGGTGGGGAGGGTGTGCCGAGCACCCTCTTAGAATCACGGACAGGGGTGATGGGATAGGGAGTTTCCAGAGAGGAAACTGGGAAAGGGGATAACATTTAAAATGTAAATAAAGAAAATATCAAATAAATAAATAAATAAATAAATAAATAGAAAAGAAAATCACATTGATAACTAGAGATTTTAGAATAACAAACAATAGTTACTTCTGAAGCTAGGGAGGGCTGAATCTGCATGGTTAAGGTTTCACTGTAAGTAATGAGCTCCTGACTGCTTGTTTTAGAATCACTGCTATGTCTTACATGAACAAAACAAATATTCATTATCTACTCAAAGTCTAATACAAATTCCTTAAGATACATAATGTGGAGTAGGCTAAATTAATCCTTAGAAGGGTTTTCACTTAAATCTTTTGTCCTGGGAAATGGATAGCTTCTGATTTTAGTCTTACATGTATTTTTATAAAGATTAATTCCTCAAGAATTTATTGAACACAGTGACCCATACTCCTAGGTAAGAATCACTCACAATAAAGAAATTGCTAGACATTAAAGAGTAATTAAAATATAACTCATACTTCAAAGTATGCAAGAACAACTAGAAGTAGACCCATTGACAGACCAATTGTTTCAGGTCTCTGGCCAATACTTTAAAGTCATTATTAAACATGGATGAACTAGTAACATGGTTATGAATGGCAGCTATTGTGAATGAAGTGATGGGAGATTTCAGGAGACACTGAAAAATTAATGACACACCAAATAAAAATTCTATGAATGAAAATCACATTTCTGGGATAAAATAAAATATTGTCTAGGGTGAATAACAGATTGAATTAATCAAAAGAAAGATCAGTTTGGGGGAAAGGCATGCATTCCTCATATAAAAGCAAATGTAGGGAGGAATACCAACAGATCCTTTTTGTTAAGGCAAGCTGCATGTGATTTTAAATGTCTTCAATTGAGGTGGGTCTTTATTTTAGAAGCAGCCATGCACATTGTTTTGTATGAACAGAATAAGCCCCTGCTGAAATACAGACCCTATGAACTACAGCATTTTCAGTGATGGATAGGATGCAGGCTGAATGACGCTCAGTGTTCTTTCTCTGGGCTTAGCTGAGTTTGTCTGTGTGTACAATGAAAAGGAATTCAAAACCTCAGTGGAGAGTCGGTGTGACCAGGCCTCATACTGTTTACCCTTTAGCCTCTACACTGTTTGGCACATAATGTCTTCAGTTTATAGAGTAAGACACTGCATTCAAGAGAAATGTAGACACTCGTCTGACAACTTCCCAGCCCAAGTCTTTCTGATTCTCCAGTCCATGTGTCTATTTTTCCCAATGCCTCACTTTAGTTTCCTGTTGTTAGAAGAAAACAATCTTGTGTTTGATTGCTACTGTATAAAATGCAAATGACCTAGAGCCTCAGCACCTTTCACGAGACTTTTGTAAAATGTACATGCAATCAGCAACCATGTGGTAAGTACACGCGTGGGAGATGCTCTCTTGCTGAATTAAATGCAGCCAGAGATCTCACACTATTTAAGATAATTACGGTCTTTTGATTGCATAAATTATTGTGACTTGTGTTGACAATCTAAAATGTCTAATTAAAAGGTAATTGCGCCTGCAGAGTGGATACTCTTGGGCTGTTCTTGAAGAGCCTCATGCAGTTTGCCTGCACCTGCCCCTTATGCCATCAAGAGTATCATAGGATTCTAAGGAAAATTACTTGATTTTAAATTGTCCTCATGGAACCTTTTTCCTTACGAGTGGCAACACAAATAATTTATGATAAGCTCCTCCCTCCCCTCCAGCAAATGATTACTGTTCCTAGGGCCTGCTATCTCACTCATACGGTAATTAAGTCTTTGTCTTGGCATCCACTCATAACAATAACAGTACAGACTAATTGGTTATTGTTTTCTTTTTATATTGGCATTTACTGAAATTATGTAGTGTTATTCTTAATAATTCTACAATCATTACAATATATTATATTGGATAATGTTGGTTTTTCAATAAACCACCACCTAATGCTTGTCACATGTTACGATAGAAGAATAAGTCTGTATCCCTGTGACAGTGCTGACTATTTGTGTAGCTTAGGGATCATCAGTTAGAGTTTTAGGCTCCATTTTTTTTAATATGAAAAATGGGCATCATAATGACTATCTTGTAGTATAATTATGAACTTCAAAGAAGATAGCTCTATAAAGCACATAGGATGCAATACATATTCAATACTAGACATTGGTATCTAGTTTGGTCTAGGCCTATTCCCTTTGTTTATAAAAATAAGAATAGCCTTCAGAAGGCTAATAATTTAGAGAGGGCTCTCTGAATAACTTTCCTTACAGTATGAATATAAACCCTGTTATTACTTAAGAAATAAGTTCACTGTCAAAGAAATAGAATTTAACTTTAATATCTATATGCTAGGGCAGAGGTCTTAGAAGGAAATAAAAACCTCAACAGAATAAAATATTATTGATGTGGCAATATAATTTCAATTACAAAAACAAAGTGAACTTGCCACCTGTCATGTGCTGCCACCAAATATATGTATTCCTTATTTTATCTTTGAATGTATATAGTTTAAGGGTATGGTGGATTCTAATATTATGGAATTGTGCCCCAAAACATATCCATGTGTTTTTGTAAGATTAAATGGAACTTCGAGTGTTCCTGACAACCCACAGGAATATATTTTCATAAGTTCTATATAAACTCATTTCTTGACAAATCAAATTATACCAAATCATTTCATGATTCTGTAGCTATAAATTGCTTTCTTTCAAGCCATTCCTGAAGCTGGCATTAAAGAGAAACAAAACTCCACTTACTTAAAATTTATAGCATACAAAGTTGTTCTCTGCAGAAAAAAATATATATAGAAAAACATAAACAGTCTCCTGGGCATTAACAATGCTTTTTGCTTCCCCATGTGTTTGCAGAAAAGCACAGATTTGGGGTTTTGAGAATCATGCATACTTGGGGGTTTGTTAGAAAGTTGCAGAACGTCGCTTGATTGGCAATGATAGTTAAAACCTATACAGCACACCATAGGTGTAATTATGTTTAGCTATTATTACACTGGTATATATCCCATGCCCACTTATGTATGTATGCTTTATTTACATATATTATTTCTGTACACTGATTATAGTGCTTGATCCTGATGAAATAGTATATACACACACACTATTGATGCTTTCCACAACTAAACAATATCTCTAAAATAGAGATAGATTTTTCAATCTGAGTTCAGTGTTAAGTGAAAAAATGTTTCCATAGGTAGTTTTGAGTTGAAAAGTGATTCACGAAATGTCAGTCTGAACATGACGTTTTAGGGTGCATTAAACAATTTATCTTTCTTTTTATTTTTTATTTCAATTTAACCACAGATTAGCATGTTATAAAAATCTATGTAAATGAGTTTGAAAAATCTTTTAGTATGCATAAAATTTCTAAAACGAGGACTGTGGATTTGTAGTATAATTAAAATTTCTTATTTACATAAAGACCCAAGTAATGGTGTGTGAATGAGGGTGCTTATAATTCCTACCATTAGTGAACATTAGAGCAACAGTCTACCTAACATTTTTACCTATTAGCCTTATTTAAAACTTTTGTTAAAATCAATTTTAGACTTGGAACATTGCCCCTTGTTAAAAATGTAAAAATGGTTTTAATTTAATCCTTTAAAATGTTATAATTTCCAAGCTTGCAAGAAAAATAGACTACACATCTGCATGGTTTTTATGTGACCCCCCCCAAACTCCACTGTGAACTCATTTGAATGTTCTGATAAAGATCTTTGTGCTTTGTGGCTAACATCTATTTACAGAGCTTTAAAGTTTTGTATATATATTAATTCAAGGATTCACTGCTCAGAACTGACTATAAGGAAATCTTATGTTGGCACATATTTGGCTAAAAGGACTAGCCTTAGACTGCTCATTATAGCAAAACCTACCATGGGGATGGAACTCAGGTCTATGGTTTTGCTGCAAGAACCTTTACCTGCTGAGCCATCTCACTGGCCCATTTGTAGAAACTTTTCAATGTAGTGAATTTATCTTATCATAGTGAAGCATTTTCTATTTTATATCTAAAGGTAATTCTACAATTTCCTTCAAATCACCATGTTTTTGAGCAGATAAGCCAGATTACAAAGGATTTGAGTAGTTTGTTCTGTGCAAAAGGTTCATTTAAGGCATAGCCAGAACAAATCGGTATGCCATCTGGGACCCTGGTCTCTGTCAACTTATTCACCTGTTCTAATTTCCCATGGACCCTCTTATGCTGCTATGAAAATACATGTAATGAAGTAAAGAGACAAGTATCTATATAAACAACATTTTTTAAAACGTCATATTCTCTATGCCAATAGCAAGACTTGTAGAAGAGGGAAAAAGCATATATGGAGAAAAATCGGTTTCCTGCCTTTTTCTTTGATTCACACGCAGATGGCTGGGAAGATGTACATGACTTGACCTTCTTACTGTATGTTACTTGAGTGGATGCTTTACATGAATATGCTAACTCTGCTGTTTCACAATGCTGATCACTGACATGTAACAGAATATATTAAATTAAACTTTGTTAATCAAGATGCTTCTATATTTCCTTTTTAAACACTTAGGAAATATGTGGTGTATGTTGTGTATGTGCACATGCCCATCATGTGAAGTTCAGAGACTGAAACTGAATGTCCGTTGCTCTCTACGTTAGTTTTTGACACAGCATTTCCTCACTGAACTGGAGATCACTGACTTGCTTACAAGCCACAAAAAGACCCGGGTGTATTTCTTATAATTATGTTTATACTAACAAATATGACAATTACTCCATGTGGAAAGGGCCTTCTAAATTAAAGGAGAGAACAGAAGATGAGGTCGAAGTGGGCTATAGTATGTGAGCTAGCACAAAGCAAGAAGAGACAATAACTCAGTTTTACAGAGAACGTCTTCTTATGGCCACAAGTATTCTTCTTTTATTCCATGAAAAAAATCAGAGGTATATTTATTCTAGACATGGAAGTTTGTCAATTTAATTTTTTTCAGATATTAGGAAATAGATTGACAGTAGCCATCAGTATTCATTTTTAAGTTGTTATTTTTAAAATAAATTGTGTCAGCATTTCTCCAAATATTTTTAATCAGTATTATTTATGGGGGTTAGAGAATATTTAATATTGAGTTAATTTAAGTGATTGAGTACTCTTTGGAGAAGAATTGGTGTGTGTGTGTGTGTGTGTGTGTGTGTGTGTGCGTGCGTATTTCATATTTAGTTCTCAAAAACAAAAGCGTTTGTAATTCACCTCTTTTCTTTCACTCTTACTTGTACGCATTGAAATTTTATGTAGCCAATGAGATTCAAGTCAGAAAACTAACGGGGAGAAATGGTGTTTTGCTTGTTGGTTGGGAGTCAACAAGAATAGAAAAAAAGCTATTCTAAAATGACTCATTGTATCAGGAAGATATGGAAAAGGGCTTTGCTGTTCATCTATGTGAGCTGGACCCTTTTTGTTTATTTAAGTGAGGAAATTTAGGCTCTGAATGATGATGTAATTTTCTCCAAGGTGATGTTGCCAACAGTGGCAGAGCTTGGGTGAAATGCCATCTCCTCTGGCCTCTATCTTACCAATCCATCATGCTATTTCTTGTCCTTAGAAGATGAATACCCATTACCTGTTCCAAAACACAGGAATGGAGGTTGATGAGGAAAAATCAGTAATAGTGAATTACAGGCAGAATAACAGGAAAAGGTTAGGGTGTGATTTATAATGTATATTTAGTAATCAGCATCACAGACAACAGTGCTTGAGTAGCTTGTGTGTTTCAAGGGATGCTCCCAAGAAGATTTCAAGGTAATTTAGAGAATACGAAATAATATAAAGATGAGATTTTTGAGATGTTATTCCATCAAGCAGATCGTACAATTTAAACAGGGTGTCATTTCAGGAAGAGACACCCAAATGATATTATTCGTGTTGATTTAGTAGAAAGATAATTGTGTCATGTGTTACCTGTGGCTCCAGTTTTGGTAGTGCATTTACCATAGTTCTGTAAGCCTCCTATTCCTATGTGCCTTAAAGGAGGAGAGTATTCTCCATTGGAGTGAAACTGGAAGAGCACTTATACAATTGCATGTAAATGTTGTAAGATAAAGACTGCCCTTATTTTCACGGGAAATCCTACCCTGCAGTTTTCTATTGTAGCAATGCTGTAATCACATTTGTGATTATAATCAAATTAGGGTTTTTTAATATCTAGAGGTATATACACAAACATGGGTGGGTGAATATTTGAACATGCGATAAGCATAAATCTTTCATATAGCTGCCAAATAAAGGCACAATCTGAAGATCCTCAAAAACTGTGCGTTGACTATTATAATTTCATCTCAACTTAAAAATACATATCCTATATATATATCAGGGATGTTTTGATTTGTCTTCTAATTTTGTCTTTAAACATCCTGTGTCTGGGAGCTATACACTGCCTATTAAGACATAGGTCCAAGGCACAGTTTTAAGTAAATAGAACACTAGGTGTTAGTATTCGCGCAATGAATAAATGGGTTAACAGAAAGAAGATGAGGTCTGGGGTACATCAGTGACTACCATTTAATTTTCAATATTCCCTGGGAAGCTGGCACAATAAAGTGCAAGCCTCTCCTTTGTGTTTCAAATAACACTTCAATTTATGTTCTACTTTGAGTAGTAAGTGTTTCTTTATTTTTACATGGCAAACACCATTCTTGTTTCCAGGGCTCTTTATTGGTGTTCCTGTTTACAGCGGGATCTCTCAGGAAGTTGGTTAGCCAAATTGAATGCATATATACTAACAGGCAATCAGACTATTATTTGTATTTTACAAAGTTAAGTTCTGACAGGAACTCTTCCTGTCCATATTCTTCTCAATTAGGAGGTAGGTCAACACAATCATGCTTTGTTAGGGAAACAAGGAAGCCCACTGAGAGGCTGAGGGATCCCCATAGGAAGCCCTGATAGACAGAGGCTTTGAATTTATAAATCAAAACATTTCCACTTTATTGGATTTATAAATAAAAATAAACAAGACCACATCTTCTTTCTGGACTACCAGACTATCTGAAAACTTGGCAGGTTGACTTGTGTTTTGTCTTCATTGTTCAAAATGCCATTCATTACATAACCATTTCCACCTTTTAATTTAACTTTAGTGCCCCAGCATATGAAAGTGTTGGCTTGAATTTATTTTGGTGGATTAATATCACATATTGGACAGAAGGTCTATAATTTCCTTAACATATGAAGTGCTTATGATCACCCACAAGTGACACATTTTAAAATTCATTAGAGATCTCTGACATGCTCTCTTCTCGAAAAGGTTCCAGAGAGCACAGATGTCCATTAGTTATGCAGGTGCTGCTGGTTAACTTTTCTGATTGAGGAAATCATCACTGTCCATGGGAAAAACAGCCTCCCAATCTGCAGAGATGTATGGGATTATTAGATGCTACTGAAAATGTCTTCCACAAACTCCTACACACATTCCTTAGTTGGTTTTAATCATAAAGGTCTGATTGGTAGAAAGTACAGTCCTACAAGAATAATAGACTCTTTTGCTGAACCATTGTTTATCCAATAGTCCCTGGGATAGACAGCCACATGGGCAACACCCATGAGCTTTTTAGAAGTAAACATTCTTTGCTTAAGATCTGCTGAACCAGAAACTATAGTGATTCTCATCAAAGAAAACTCATGATTTTTCTGAAAGTTATTTGGATGTATTTGAAGAAAAGTTTCTCCTGAAAATACAGTGATGTACAAATTAAGTTATTATTTTACATTTATATTTAAGTGAGCACTGTTTGGTCATAGATGGGATACTTCATTTTCATCTTTCATGTATTTATTTTGAATTTATTAGAATTAACATAGGTGAATTAAGGATTCATCAGCATTGCATTAAAGGATGGGGACAATCCGAAGAGGGGTGTGGGCTGAGTGTAGTTTAAGTTAGTGTTTCCAGTGTACAAAGCTACTCTTTTGATATTCCCTGTCCATCTTTTAAGTCACATGATTTCAGGAATATTTCATTCAATTGCATACACCCTCAGTT
The DNA here is from genome assembly GCF_004785775.1 of Grammomys surdaster. Lineage (NCBI taxonomy): Eukaryota > Metazoa > Chordata > Mammalia > Rodentia > Muridae > Grammomys > Grammomys surdaster. Next base: position 393,348 of record NW_021604764.1, read on the forward strand.
TTCACAAGTTAGTGTAGAAAATCATAAACTATATTGACAGATGTTAAAATTAGCAAACTGTTGATCTAGATAGACAATACACAGTTTTTAAAATCTCATTTGAATTTATCTTTCATACTCATCAGACCAACTCCAGAAATATATATGATGTAAATATATATGATCATATATTTATATTTAACCCCTTATTCCTTTAATTTTATTAAATTCTCACTGCTAGTTTCCAGTTCAACAATGTCAAATATGAATGGTACTCACATGAAAACTTAGAAACAAACAAAACAGAAATTCTCTAGCCTAGAATAGCTGAGATACCACAAAGATTTACCGAAGAAGCTCCCAATCAAAACTCACTGTGCTGTTAAGGTAGGTTTTGTAATATGCTAATCACCATAAAGGCATTAAGATGAAACTGTTTCTAGTTATTCTATCTGTAATGTATTCAGTCTTCTGAATAAATCAATAAGTAAAGCTTGAATATGTTATTAGCATATATCTTAGATTGTTTAAAAAAAGTGACGTAAATGCATTGTGAGGATAGTGAGTTCCATGTGGCTCCTGTTGAATAATGGTGGATGCTTGCCAAGCTGTAATAACACAATTCTCATCCTGAGCACTACTGAACAGAGTTTTACTAGTGGGATCACTACTAAATGCCCTAAAGAGTGCCACCCAGTGATAACTATGAAGAAATCATAATCACTAGTAATTGTAAGAAACATTTAGCCTTCCAAAACCCATACAGCCTTCAGTGTATATAAGTACTTCATTATAAGAACTTCATATATAAGTACTTTCATATAGCACTATTTGGGGAATCACATAAAGAAACAAATTATACTAGACATTTCAATGAATGCCTTGATCTATTTAAAAACCAACGAAGAGTATAATTACTGTCTTCATCTTTGAGATAGAAGACTGAGGTTCTGAAAACTAAACCCTTGACCATGCTTATTAAATTTGTGAGTGATCATATGGTGAGCCCACCTAACTTTCTGAACTCAGCATTACTTATAGACTATTTTATGTCATTACTAATTCTTTCACAAGGTCTCCTACAAATGTAGACAATATAGAAAAATGAATGAAAAATTTCCTATCAATAAAAACTAATGAATTAAAGTTCTACATTCTGTACTTATCCTCTATTTCAAGTATAATTAACATTTCCTGTAATACTAACACGTAATGTATTCTAGACAGAAATCATGATAACTAGAAGCTATTCCAAGGCCTGAATGTATTTCAAATGGGGTGAAACTTTATTCTTCACATTAAGTAATTTCAAACTAGCAGGACACTTTTCTATGCAAGCTTAAATTCCTTACGTCTTATGGTCTTGTCTTAACAATAATTCTCCTTAGTGCTAAGCACAGTCTTTTTCCACCATATTTTTCTGATCTGAGAAACTGGTGGTGAGTTTTAAATGTGGACTATGAGTTAAATGATAGTATTGCAACATTAAATGCTGAGATTTGGGAAATGGGGGTCGGGGATTGGTAGAGTTGTTGCCTTCATTTTCCCTAAGTGGTTTTTCAAGGGTCATTTGAGCAAAATCCTAATTTATGTGGCAATTGCAATTGAGCTTTGCTGGTGTGGACCAAGAATGCTAATTAGTTTTAGAGGACTTGAAGAGCATGTAGTTCAACCTTGAAGTTGGTAAGTTTTCAGTTCAATGGAAAAAAACCTCAACAAGAGTAGACCAGCAATGGGGGTTCCACCCTCCTGGGTGGTTGGCAGGTAACGCCCCAGCCAAGAGGACTGTAAGTGTGGTTTGCCTTTGGTATAATTGGAATTAAGAGTCTTTTGTGCCAAGTGTCAAGACTGTGAAATAAATGATCTTGTGTGCTGTGTGCTGAGACCCAGAACAAAGCTAATATTGATTTGTATACTTTCTTCCTCTTTTGATTTTACTGTAACAATGTATTTCTTTCCTTTACATTGATTTAAAGCAAATTGAAGGCAAGTTTATTGTCTACTAGCAATTAACTTAAACATGTATTGAAATCTCTTTTCTTGTTCATTTAAAACAACTTAATTTGTATTCAAAATTTAAAAAATTAAACTCAAATGCAAAGAGATTGCTAAAGAACAGATATGCTCCTGTATTATACTGAAGGTATATAAGAAAATCTGGATAATAAGCATTAGGGTTCTTCTATAAGTCAAGTTAATTCAACATTACTTTTCTTATTCACCATTGATCAGGAAAGCTTCAATAGAAAAATTTTTAAATATTGGTAATCGAATGTTCATCTTCATTAAGAAAAATGAGCAGCGTTGTGACATTAACACTCATTGTCATCTTATAAACACTGAAATACATCAGCTGTGTTTTCAGTGTATAACTTGTAACACATGACTGCCATGCAAATTCACTCCACTGGGCTGAACAATAGATACAAATTGGATTATAAGCTCCAGCGCAACAAAATCAAATTATAGCTTTGTGAATGAAATACCAAACTAAGCACTGAATAATTTTTATTTATTTATTTATTTTAGATCACAGAGCATGAGAATTGAAATTAAGGGCTTGAAGCTAGAGGGGACAAGTGATCCTTAAATTTGTAATTTTATCTGTATCTTTTCTTGTTAAAGAGGTATCTATACTTATAGCCGTTAATAATAACAGTGGCAGGATTTCTTTCTTGGATATTTTGGGAAAGTTAAAGTTAAAGAACTCGTGGGATATGTTACAATTAAAAACAAATAGGAAAGCAAATGGAAAACAGAAAATTTACAGTAAAGTTTAAGACCAAAATGTTAACTATAAAAGTAGACAGGTTCGGAATATATTTTCTTCTTAACACAGAGTAAGTTTTTCATTTTATTAAAACTTAATATCCTGCTTATATTGATAAGAAAATAAAAATAATACAGAACTGAGTGAAGTAAGAAAAATTATCTGACATCAAACAAAAACAAAGAAAAGTTTAAGACTTTGAAATTAAATGATATCTCCACTTTGAGGTAAGATTAGTTGTTACAATTAAAAAACAATAGAGTAAAATATAGTAAGTCATCTGAACAAATAAGTAGCTAAAGTATATTTATTACATATTTATTTATTAATATAAATAAAGTGTATTTATTAGTTTATATGTCCCATTCATTGTGAGAGGTATTGGAAAATTTCGATTTTTCCTCCATTATGTGCATGTGTGTGTCTGTGTGTCTGTGTCTTTGTCTGTGTGTCTGTCTGTGTGTCTGTGCATATATTCTTACTAACTAATTTGGTCATTTTTGAAAACATTTCTGCATATCTTATGTAATGGTGCGGGCAAAATTTGTCCTATACATATAATTTAGTCTTTGTTTATGCATTTGTCGACGGATGTGTCTGTATTTCAACACATAGAAGAGTTTATGTGTTTATAGTCAACCATGCCAGTCTGGTGTATGAATTTTCCCTCTTCTTTTTCATCTCTTGGGATGGTCTAAGCCCTCACCAGCTCCTTCCTCCAACTCTGCTAGATGAGTCCTTTATTTGGAAGTTGGAGCAGGATTCGAGCCTATGTGGCCATGGAGCCTAATGACCATTTCTTTAGAGTTAGACTTGGCTGTGGGAGCTTGTGACAAATCTTCCCACAGCGGTCCTCCAACTGCTAAGCAGCAAAGATATTTATGTCACAGCTCGTCTCCACACCTGCGGTCAAGGATTTCACGCTGCTCAGGGCTCATTTCATGCGGAGCAAGAGGAAGGGCGCTGAAGCAGCTTTCCCAGGCTGAATATGAGCTCATCTTTCCTGCGAGCTGTCCCACACTTCCCTCAGACTACAAGAAGGGCGGAAAACAGGCAGCAAAGTATGACCAACCGCCTGCACTTTTTTTCCTTATGATGCTGCATTGGGCACAGTTGGATACGCTATGTTTTAAACTGTTAGAACAGAAGAAAATAAAACACTCAGGAGACTACTGGTGTACTTTGTAACACCGAGACCTTGTGCACAGGACATTCCCGTTGATAATTTTATCAGGACTGAAAGAACCGATTTTGTTCTTTAATAAAACATGACTCTCGTGTATGTGGCCCTTCCCTTTTGGGAGCGTTTCCAGCCTCCCGTCCACTGGAGAGGACTGGTTTTCTTTAATTAAGATTTAGGAGGTAAAGATGATTTTAAATGGTTTGTATTAAATGAATTTAAACAGACAGTGCAAAAACAGGTGCAAAAGATCCAAGAAAGTAAATCTACTAAGTGGCTGAATACAACAGAAATTGAGTATGGTATATCCTAGTGCTGGGGGATATTTATTGAGAAATCCAGGTCAAAGAGCACCAGCTTGCGGAACTTGTATGGTGCTTGCCAGTGAAATGACGGACGCCCCATTGTTGGGGCAGCTGATGCTTAGGCTGGCAAGAATCCTGAGAACATGTTTTAAAAAAGACCCTATGCTGGCAACAGGGGTAGAGATGACCTCATGGGACTTCTGAGTCTAGAATTTCTTTGCTTTTATTACCGATTATTTTTGCTGGATTTTTTTGACGTAGTGTTTTTAACTTTAAAACAACAACAACAACAAAAATCTAAACAAAAATAACTGTCTAGTTCCTGAAGTCACTGGAGTTTGCTGCTGTTCTAACAGTGACCTCATCTCACCCCTCATTCGATGTCTGACAAGGTTGTGGGCTGGAGTGAAAACAGCAAGCCACACTCTGTGTTTGGGCTTCTTTTAGAGACCCAAAGTGAGTGTGTCCTCATCAGCTGAAGCATGTAAAATGAATGGCAACACACACTACCAAACATACACAGTTGATTTAATTGATTTAATTCCAGTGTTGTAAGTGTAGACACACAGAGTGCGAGTACTGAAACACATATCATGTTCTCAGTAACTTTTGCCCACAATACATTTGGAAGCGTCATTATATTCTCAGGATAGCATTAGCTCATGAACTTCAACAAAGACTATCCTCACACCTCACAGTAGGATGTTTATGATAGATAAACACCCTTTGGTCTTACTTTATGGATTGGCCTGCCTATTCAGAAATAGTGGTAGAGCTTCTAGAAACTTCTAGAGATATTATTCAGGTGGAAGTAGGCAGAGTGTATTGAGAACTTAGCCTGCATAGTCTAGCTAGTGGCACCCAGCTAGGAGACATTAGAGGATCATTTAATAGAGCCCACTTGTCTTTGAAATTCATGGTGTTCATCATGTCCTCTGTAGGATTTCAACTTATTGTGTGCTAACTGCTGGACAAAGAAAGCTCTTACGGCTATTTGAAAAAGTAAATGGAAAGTATTACATAAGTGATATATTTAATTATCACTCATTACTATGCTAATAATTTCATGGTTTTGGACACAAAAATTTCAAAACCTTAAAATTCAGTAGAAAAATATTGTATATGGATATTTTTATATAACTTTTTCCCTCATAAAACATGATACCGACTATCCTTCAATAACGAACTTGAAGAAAGGTAAAATTATAGGCAGAGAGGCAGAGAGTTTGTGAGAGCTCCTAGAATCACCCAGGTTGTGTTGTCCAGGTAGTGTTTGAATCTGAACACAGGTGCCCCCATCAGGACCTAGTCCCAGTAAGGATTTATTACACTTGGGAAACCATTCTTCACACTCAGAGTAAAAACTTGGTCCTGGTGAACTACTGTGACAGAGCCAGCTATTTCTGTACATTTGTTTCTACTAGGTGGTCTCAGACATACCATCTCATCAAAGTACTCAGAACATGAACGAGGGGTTGTCGTTTCAAGAAAAGAATTTGTGAAACTGTCCTGATGGCTGAGTCTGTAAACAAATGTTTAGTCTATTCAAGCACCCATTCCTCAGGGTTTAGGATGTTCCTGTCTCTAGATGTTCCCAACCCTGTTTTCTTCAAATGAGTCCACACATATCCCCAACTCGGCAAATACTGAGTCATGTGGAGTGCATATGGATAACTTTGACTGAGATTTAACTTATAGCAGGTCTCCATTTCTGCCTTTTTTTTCTGAAGATTTGTCACTCCAGAACTTTTCAGGGACATAATAGGTTCTATATTCCCTAACAAAACTCTTCTCACATGCTCCACAATAAATAGATAAAACACAAAAGCCAACTATCGTTGTGAGCATCTTTCTTCAGTGTTCTTAACTTTATCTTTTGAGACAATGTCTCCCATGGAACCTGATGCTTGCCATTCTGGCTAGGCTGGATAGCCAGAGAGCCCCAGTGCCCTCCTGTTTCCTCTCCCAATATTCTGGTGTTGCGAACATATCCTACTGAGTCAGACTTCTATGTAAGTGCTGGGGATCTGAGCCTAGGTCCTCAACCTGTTCTGCTCTACTGAGTCATTTTCCCAGCCCCCCTTTTTGATAGCTATGGGCAGTATCTCACTTTTCAGATGATTCTCGTGATTATCAGTACTGTACACCCTCCCACTAGGGAAATAGAATGAGAAAGAAAAAGATATAGGACTTTTTGAATATTCTTAATCTGTAAACTGATTCAAATAGCCAGTTTCAGAGGATGATCCTAGCTTCCTGATGTCTGCTTAGCTATGACTGCAGGGAAGATACCAGTGGCTCTGGCGACAACCAATTCTACAGCACCAATCTTGTTTTTGCAAATTTCCAAAAAGTTTACTAAAATGTCTGTAATATTTAAAGACCCATTTTCAATTTTTATATGCTTTTTCTTATATTTGAGAAAGAAAAAAAATAGACACACATGGTATAAATCTTCAAAGCAAAAAGGCATAAGTGGATCTCAAATTAACATATAGACCTCAAAAAGAAGATGCATGAATTCAAAATTCCTTGATTCTAAAAGATAGTTTCAAGAATAAAGTTAATACCCTGAGTATACATTTAAACACTCTAGACATAAAGCAGCTCCATCCTGAGTCTCAGTGCCAAGTTTAAGGGTATATGTCTTTGAACACAAAGGCCACTGAGTGTTAATATTGTGCCACCTACTGGACAGCCTGTCAGCTCCTAAGAAACATACTCACAGCTTGGAAATGTGTATTTTACTTACAAGGCTTCAGCAGAGGTGAACCATATGATCAAAACTCTATGGACTCTTTGATAACAAGTTCTGTTCCTTTTACTATTGTAGGCCAAGTTGTTACTATTGAGAATCATGTATTCAAAATCAATACTAAAATGTTCAAACAAGAATACTAACATATAACTTTCTTTATGGGGCTTTTCTGTGTCCGGAGCTTTAGATCGATTCTCCAGCCTCTATAGAAGATTGATTTATAGGCCCTGGGCTAACAGTGAGGAGGATTTAACAAAATGTTGTAGGAATGTCTCAGCTACTGTCACCTGACACTTTGGGAAAACATCTCAGAACCATCATGGGTTGTTTTTTGTTGGTGATGGGGGGGTCATGGATTGTTTTGTTGGGGTGGTGTTTTTATATCTCCTGTACAGAGGGAATAGAAAATTACACACCCTCTATGCACACAGAGAACACAAATGAGAAAACATTCAAATGTCAGTAAGCAAGTAAATTATTTATTACTACTAATAAAAAAGCTACTGAATTTAAATATTTATATTAAAAAAAGAAAGTCAGTAATAGAAAAGATACAGAGCACACACAGATCTGACTTCTGCAGACCCAGTTAAAGCTAAGTGACATTGGTCAGTATTAATTTGCCTCCCAATGTTTTAATCCCATCTACAGGGTGACTGTTGTCTAATTTACAAAATGGCTGTGGGATTACACAAGGTAAGACACTCATCTCAGGTCCTCAAACTTAGCAGGTCCTTAGTAGAGATTATCAGTGGCACCCATTAAATGCCACAGGGGTGCACATATGCATGCTTTAAAATTGACCAAGGCTAAGAGACAATCTTTGTGAACTGTTATGTTCTATTTCATTCTACCTCCCTGGCTCCGAGTATAGTTAATCATGTTTGTTTTACACTTTTTGTATGTACATTATATGATGGCACACAGAGACACATTTGTGATCCATAATCAAGTGGGAATGACACCTATCCAGGACAGTCTACCATGCCACATGACTGTGACCATAGCCAGTCTTCTTGTGTGCACTTGTTCTCACTGTGCCTAGAGGTGGTTTCATTGTCCTACTCAAAACAGAGCTGTAGCATAGGAAATTACTGAAAATGAACCAGAAGAAGAAGATGATGAAGGAGGAGGAGGAAGAGGAAGGAAGGAAGGAAGGAAACGAAGGAAGGAAGGAAGGAAGGAAGGAAGGAAGGAAGGGAGGAAGAAAGAAGGAGAAAAGAAAGAAAATGAACTGATCACTTTTGCTTTTGTTATGTTAGATATGTTAGCTTTTTGAGAATTTTGGATCTTAATGTCAACTTCGAAACTTGCCAAGGTCAAAAGATAAACCTTTATATCGTAATTTATTTGTTTGCATACTGTGAGTTTTTCATGTGCGTTTGACTAGTTCCCATGAGAGTTTGCTTCAATGCTTCCTGTTGATTTTGGTAAATAAAAAGATGTACCTTTCCATAAACCGCCGTGAAAGCTGGTGTACAAGGTGTGCTTTATTAGAAATATACTTTCTATTTGAAGCTCTATTTACTCTATTGATCATGAACTCACACTTCTTACAAACAACTGACAGACGTTCTCAACACTTTCTAGGAGGCCTGATTGTTTTTTATTTTGTAGATTAAGAAGCACTCTGGATATAAAAGTCTTTCTGAAAGAAAGTGAGTCTAGACGGGAAGGGAGCCAGTGAGAGAGAAGTTAGAAGGGATACATGACTCTTGACTAAAAGTGACTCTCCTAATGTCATATTCTACTTTTAGTTGACAAAATAGAATCTTAAATCTAAAGAGGTGATGGTGAAGGGAATATAGTAGGATAATAAGGCGTAGCGTGGTGCATCATTAGCTGGCTGGCAAGAAACTTAAGACCAATCAGCAATATTGTCCCTAGTTGAAGCAAAACACTTTTTCAAATGGAAGTCCCCTCTTCAGGGATAGAATAATTCCAAAATCATGAAGTTATAAAAGCAGAGTCAATAGCTGTCCCCTTTGCCAAGCCATGTATGTTACACATGTGTGTGGGGCCATTTTCACGTGGTACATTTTACCAGTAATGTTTGGTCATTTACCCTGCATTGATCATCGCATTCAGAACCTTATGCAGAGGCATGACCCACAGAATGAGGGGAAACTGAGGCACACAATGCTAACGTGCTTGCATTAGGCTGTGCTGTCAGTAAATAGTGTGGCGTGTCTGACTTTAGCATATCTGACATCAGAGTCCCAGTGAGTAACTATTGCACCAAGCAGCCTGGGGATGCTGGGGACAGGAAAACTCAAGGCACTATCTCCCTAGGACTTGACAGGTGATAGGAGTTTCTATATAATAAGTTCTGAACAGAGCTACTGCTCCTTTGTCAGAAGTCTACATGGGGCGGAGGAATCCCATAGAGAAATAGTAGGTGGTCAGGAGGGAATTTTGGCCAGATCAGGTTTCAGCCATGTTCGTGCTGCAAAACAGAACAGGTCCAGTTAGCTAGCTCGGGCCTCTGAGGGAGTGTGGAAGCTACTGGAAGGCTAACTCATTATCCTTAAACTGTCTGTGAGGAAGAAACGGCAGGGCCTCATACTCCTGGGGTCACTGGAAATAGCAGAGATAGAATAGAGCTGGTACCTCAGAAAAAATTGGATAGGATTTATGTGGAAAAGTCACTTATTGAATAGAAACTAAAAGCAACAGTTTGAATGCTTGCCTTCAAGTTGTTTGCAAATCCTTTCAAGCAACTGTCAAAGGGAAGATATTGAACGCCAAACTTTGTAAATCGTTTATTGATGTAGGTAAGTAGCAATATAGCCTCCTGGGACACAGGTATGTGCTCATCACTTTAAAAGTAAGTTTCATTTTAAATATCTTATTGTTTTCTAATTCCTTTAATAAATTTTTAAAAATTAACGTTTTAAATGTAAGCTGAAAGAACTTTTCCTTTTGGCTTTGTAATCTTAATAGATTAAGCAGACTGACACCAGTTCTTAAATAAAACTTCTCAGAACTAAAACTAATTAACAACTTTAACATTCCTTGTGCTTTCTGTGTATAGGCTGTCTAATACTGTAAACAATAGATTTATCCATTTAGAGATATTCTTCTGGGAACCTCTTTTCTTCCTATGTGACGGTCACCTTTCCAGGTCAGTGCACGGAGATCTCCCTCCTCCTTTTGAAAGGCTTTCTAGAGCCTCTGTGTCAGCTACAACACAGTTAAGGCTCCTCTCCTTGTGTTTAAGCAGCACCCATTTTAAAAGAATTACAGATAATAATACAAAGAACGTTTTAGGGACACCAAAAGATGAGGACAAAGGTTTACAATTTTGGTTAAGTAGACAAGGAGTAAGGATATTGGGCCAGTAACAATATTTTCAGCTTCTCCTTGATAACTAGAGGTCAAGACCTTTACTTGTAATAACTTTTGCTAATTTTCTGACCTTTTACAGCTCCCTGCTTATACTCTTTCCATTTAAAATATTTGTTCCTTTTCTTTAGTGATTGCCGGAATGTTTCCTGTGTCTGATAAGCTATCTATGGCTCTAGGATATCTGAGTTCAAATTTCAGTTCTGCCTCTTTTTTTGACAAAGAATTTGGGAGTTTCCCGAAGTTGCTCATCATCAGATTGTGTATATACAACTGATGATAAAAAGCACATATTTACTAGTACTTTAAAAAAAATTAAAGCTGGCAAGTAAGACATATAAGCCCATGTTTTACAAAGTGGTGTTTTGATGCACGCATATATGACAGACATTAGCTAAATTAAGCTAATGAAAATGTAGGAAGAAAGAAACAGTTGTTTTTTCCTTAAGTGCTAAAATTAACACAATGATTGTAAATTTTTAGAATAGTATGTTTGCGTGTGTGCATGCATGTGAGTGTGTGAGTGTGTGAGTGTGTGTGCATGTGTATGTGTGTGTGTGCATGCAGAGTGCCATTTTAATGCAACCTATCTGCTTTATGTATAGGAAATACTCTAAGACATAATCATCATTAGGGTACAGTCATCATTTTATGTTTTGCTTAGGATGCTAAGGTCTTAGTTTATAAAATAATATATATTCCCTTACACGTCTCCTAGACAATGATATTCATTTGGGATATCATAGAAGGTATACTTGTTTGATAGTTGTGTATTATTTTCCCACTGGTTTCTTATGCAAAGTTTGTCACTTACTAAACCCCATGACTTCTTTAATTAGAGGCTGATGAGATAAACTTTTCTATTCCCTCCCCGATCTGCCGGCCAAGTTGGGTTGATTGTTTTTAGATTATCATCAGGAAGTGTCTTCCATAGTCTTTTGGTATTACCTACAAGGCCTTTTCCCTTTTGTGGCTCAGCAAAAAGATGTTATTAAAAATCAAGATTATTATCTGATCCAAATTATTTCCACTACCTGCAGTGGACCTGTAGTTCCAAAGACAGATGCCACAAAGTCGTTACTTTTAATGATGGCAGGAGGCGTGACGTGGGCAAAGTACCCAGGCCCTTGAAAAAGAATTTTGAATACTTACACTCACTACTTTTAATGGAACAAAGTTAATCTTTGAAGAAATATTTTAGTCTTTTAGTATAAATACTTTAAAGTCGTTTTTCATAAATTTGTGTAACAGTTGAAAATGTCAGAATTATCTCTCTCTGGCTTGCTCACACTTCTCACTGGTGACTTTCCCTTGCAGGCTCTGTCTTGTACTAGCCCTATCTGGTGGTTGACAACCATGCAACAGTTTCTCTGCTGCAACTTTGCACCCCCAAATCAGAAGAAGGTATGAAACATAATTACAAACTGTTAAGATTTTATGTTCAGGATACTTATTCTGGCCACACAGGGTATTTTCCATATGAACTTGCTCTAAACACATTAGAGGCAGCTATTTAACTTCCAGATGTCTGATGAACTCTGACTGAGAAATGGAATGCTACGTTAAGAGAAAAACAAGCCCTGTAGAAGAAAGGAAAGGGAAAAGGAATTGGTTTCCTTCCTCATTTGTTTCTTTTGAAGACTGAACTGCAGCCTACTTCTGCTTTCTCTTTAAAAAGGCAGAAACCTTTTATTCCTTAGCATTAGGATGAAAACAAAGTGTTTGACTAAGGAATCAGTGTGAGCAATTATTTCTAATATTCTACCAACATATGCTGAAATCTAGATGTGCTGGGTCACCATATAGGATAATTAAAAGTCTTGGAATAGAAGAGTCAGGGTCAATCCTTAACACCATCACCTAAGTAGATGAGTTGTTTCAGCTCACGTTGGAATCTGAGCTGTACTTCCCCAATTCTAGATAAGGCTCAAAATAATAAAGAATGTATAAGGGGTCAGAGGTGTAACTCAGTGGCAGAGTACGATACTGCTATATATTTGGCTATGTGTTTGCTACCTACCACAATAAAAAATTAAAAGAGAGAGATAGAAATAGAGAGAAATTAAATTCACGCTTGTGTGATTCCTGCATGTTTGATAATTTCCCCCTGTATTATATAAAATCTGTGAAAGACTTCACTTGGAAAAAATTTTTTTCTACAGGAATCTGTGCATAAGAAAGGCCAAGCACTACTGACACGTAGTGTAAAGTTCTGTGTATTCTAATGATGACGCCCTAGCTGCTGGAGTAGCACTGGTTTATACCATGATGAATGTCTATCAAATGAGAGGGTGGAGACACTGCTTGGTGTGTGTGTGTATGGTATTCACCCGGAGTTCAGGTGTATATGGAGAGGGTTGTTTTATGAAAGTAAATTAGACATGGATGATAGCAGTTTCTGCTTCCCTTAAATGTCTTTAAAAACTAAAAGTGACACTCACTTTAAGCATAAAGCTTAAGTCTTGGGAAAACCTGTGGAATATATTTTTGATAACTCTTTTAATATATATATATATATATATATATATATATATATATATATATATATATGCACATGTATGTATATATACAGTTTTCCCCTCAGAAGTCAGAATTACAGTTTATGAATTAATGCCATTTTCTCCCATTGTTTCAAGTATAAGGCAGAGGGCACAGGACTGACAAATTTTTAATGAATGTTTTTAAAAATAGTTGTCAGCCATTTTGAGTGTCATTAGATTTAAAGGGGATATTGCTGTTCTACAAAAGGAAAACTAATGTTTCCAGAACAAAGTTCAGTCCTTTATAGAAAAAGGCCTAGTTAGGGAAACTCTTGACATTATTTTTGAGCATCTCATTTCGCTGCTAGACAGTTAAACTCCGCAATGGGTTTGTAGACCACGTTTGAGAATAGCTCTTTTTGATTAAAAGCCACACGGGCCCCTGAAAAGCCACACCCTCAGCACCAAGCAGATGTGATCAGGCAGGTAAGCTCTCCATCTAGTAGGAGTAGCGGACAGTGACTCAGACCAGAGTGTGATGTTCAAATCTGCCCCTGCCTCTGGATACAGGACCTTGATTTCTAAGTTTCACCACCTTCTGAAGTTCACTGGGAATAATAAAAACATCCATGACAACTGTGTGAAGTGAATGGGAGTAATTCTTCCAAGAACTGTCAGAGTCAGCCTTTGTGTTGCTTAACAATGACTGCACTGGCATAGAGCTGATGATCAGAATAGCATCTTAATTCTAATTTCTTCTTATTGACTCCTTTCGCTTCTCTGGTTTTCAGTTCTTACCACAGTGAACTAGAGGCAAAGATATCTAACCCTCAGGCTATTTTTGTACAATCTAAATGAGATAATGTGTGTGCTTATTCTGTTTGGCAAATATACATCTGAAAGTGAGTAATCTTAATTGTCTGTTTTGGAACTCTGCTTAGACATATTGTGAGAGAATAGAGAAATAAAACTAATGAAGACATTAATACAAAAAATAAATCCCAGCTTCTCCCCCACGTAGGTTTGCATTTCCAGGTGCCTGTCTCCCCATCATTTCTTTGTCTTCCACACCTCTTTCCTATCTGTCACCACTGCGGATAAGTCTGAAGCCACACCTTTTCCATATTAATATTATATCTTGCAAGCTAGAAGTTTCTGGACAGTGATGGAATAAGACAGAGAGGAAAATTCTCCTGTATTATTGTGAGCCTGACTTCTTAATGATGACCTTCAAATTCCCTACGAAGCTGGATAATGTGACGTAAAGTAAGTCCTACCTCAATAGTTTTTCTCTTACTGCTCTAAAATTCATCTGTACCACTTAGAGAAAAAATTAGTTTTAGATGTACACATGTTTTACACTAGAATGTAAGACATGTGTAAGACAAGCAAGCGGAAGAGGTGAAATGAATGTACATGGAGATATAAAACAAATAAACAAAAAGAGACATAATCAATAAAAACCACTTTGCAGAAGACTGAGTAGCTTACATGCGCTGGAAGGACTTACACACAGTTTCCTTTGGGATTCTGAATGGACTGTCCCACTCCTGGTGGCCCCTCACCCCTGTTTGCCCAAGTACACAGAGTACCAAGGTAGTCATCAGATAGGGAAATGAGACTGTCCAGGGACATGGAAATTAGCTGTCAGGTTCCAAAATAGAGCTTGGAAAGTTTATCATCTCTGAGTGAATAGGAAAATTGAGCAGTTTTAGACTAATTAAAACTCAACGTGTTTTCATTTGCCATTTTGGGCCCATATATTTATTTTCCCCTCCACACCATAAAAACCGCAGATACCATGGGTTTCTGACTAGCTCTCATGGAAACAGGCAAAATGTAGTTTTGAGATTCTTTTTAAGGTCCAGTTAAGAGTTTAATATTTTTGATGGAAATTTTTAAATAATACAGCAACTTGTTTGCAGTTGACCTTGTTTCTATTTTTTATTAATGAAATTGTCAACTTGGACAAGCACAATTTTTCCTTCTGGTAAAGCATAGTACACAGTGGAATACAATAAACCTGAGTATAAGCAGGAGAGCTCCAGAGAAAAATATTTAGAATAAGGGAAACCTTATGTAAAAGCAAAAGATATTTACAGTAAGTGAATGAAATTTGGCTGTCAGAAATTTAATAGTAAGTACATGTCTCTTTTCTGATTTACTTACACCCGGGATCTCCGTGGAGCCATTTTCAAATCCGCTGTGCAGTAGCCGTGCTCTCTTGATTTCTCCTCGTGTGGAAGGTGCTCTAACGGCACTTACCTTAGGTGGATGCTGCAAATATCAAATGGATTAGAATCAATGAAAGGCACCTAGCATTAGAGCCTCATAGTATGTTCTATGTAAGCGGTAGATATATTTTTCATGATTATTTTTACTGATATGTTTTAATAAACATATCCATTTTGTATACATGGTTTCTTACAATTTCTTAATTAGTTCTCAAATCATTCTTAAGTTTTGTGAACCTACCATTTACAGGTTAGTTATAATGATATAATAGCTTCTTCTTTCAGATAGTTTTACACTGAATACTAAGTCTTTAATATCTTTAGCTACAATATAAAGACTGACATTTTGGAATTAACATTCAAAAGCATCATTATTGCTGATAATATTTTTTTTTTCCTGAAGAGAGTTAAGCACAGTGTATCCTTCATGTAGAAAGCAAAATCTGTGGGCATGGAGCAAAATGTTAGTAGATTTGAGCTTGGAGGATTATCAAAAAATAGCGAGAGAGAGAGAGAGAGAGAGAGAGAGAGAGAGAGAGAGAGAGAGAGAATGAATCTGGGGTGGCTCAACCAAAGGGGCTTTTTCTTAAGAAGGAATATATCTGGACCACATGACATTACTGTGTGCATTTTAAGTACTGAGCATACCAGGATAATGGAACAACCAAGGTAGGCCACTCCTGTCATGTGTTTCATTCTCTTCTCATCCATGAGTACAGCTGTGCATGAGGCTTTCTGCAAATGCTCATGGCTCCCAGTGAACTTGTCTGGAGAAAGCACTGGGCGTGGAGTCAGAAGATTGGGATTGCCCTGGCAGAAGGTGGTAACCTTCTGCTGGATGGGGGGAAGTGGTGGACTATGAAACTTCTGCTGTGGTTTCCTTCTTAATGAAAGCTTTGGGTTCCTGATCTTAATAAAGGTAAAATATTAATTACCAGGAAAACATATGGCATCACCTTAAAGGCAGAAGTGCTGTTTTAACAAATTAAAATGCAGCCCAATGAGATCATAACATTCAAATTGGACATCAAGCTGCTGCTCCTCAAATGTGCCTAGGTATTAATATTTCAGTAGCTAAACAGAAAAGCCAAGTTTCTCCCTGACCTTCTATTCACTAAGACAACATTTCCAATTTGTAAGAATATGTATTTTCCTCATGGGATACAATAAAATTATTTTTATTTTCAATGGGAAAAGAAGCAACCTAGTAAATTCTTATTTTTTCCTGAATTGGCCCCCAAGCTATGATCATTTGCTTCGTTGGGGTTTCGCCTTAATTCCATCTTTGCAGTCTATGTGATGTTAGGAATGAAAAAGTGTTCTAATATTGTCCTGACCTTTTAGCCTTTTAGTAGGCCCAGGCAAGAAGGTGCTGAAGCAGTTTGCATTACTGTGTGCTCTGTACCAAGAACTTTTTGAGTCTTGGACTAAAGAGATTCCATCCAAAAGCCCATAAACGTCAATATTTTCTGCAAGACACCCTTATGCCTGCCTAGAATTCTACCTGTCCCACATAAGGACAGAAAATTATTATACTGAAAGTTGGGTTAATTAATATATGAGTTGAGTCAGTTTAAAATTAAATTTGGCAGCAATAAAATTTGTCTTTCTTTTACCTTTGTTGCCTGAGATGACTTCATAGAAAAGCACTCAAGAGAGAAAATCTCCTTAAATAACCAAGCTTTTCTTTAGGAATCATTATTATTTATTATTAAGTGGATATTTTCTCCATTCTATCCATAGGATAACCACTAATTATTTTTGAGCTCCAGAGAAGTACAAATGGAGTGATTTATGTTTTGTGGCCATTAAATTGCTGTGTGTTAATAATTTATAAATTAATTTGACTACTCTTTAAAAAGAGGAGCTAGTCAAATAACAAAAACTTTACATTTTAAATCAATATTACATTTCACATTTGGTTGTTGTGAAGAAACGTCTGCTTATATATTTAGGTACCCAGAACGTTTCATTGGGTGGGGGTTGTGCTATTCCAAGCTGTGTCAAAAGGTTGGAATTTGGGAATAAATGCAGTCACAGCTCCTGTAGGTCCAGTGGGTAGAATGCCAGGCTAAAAGTCTCCAGGGAGACCAATTGTCTGTCATGCCCGTGGAGAGGGGTTCCTTACCTCATCTGTTACAGAGGCTTGACCATCCACGATGATTAATATTCTAATTATAGGATTTTTCAAAGGTCTTCAAGTCACCATCAAATGCCATTAATTGGAGTAGCAGAGAAAAGGAGATTAATCAATCTTAAGTTTGAATTGTCGCTCTGCCACATTCAGAAAGCCATGAATTTTCTCACGTTTCTAATCCTGCTTTCTCATTGATGGATTGAGTTTGATAGTACCTTATAAGGACACAAGATACTATAACAGCATCCTGAGAAGTGACGAAACAGTGCTGTATGCAGCACACAGTAGGCCCCTATGGACTGTCGCTGCTTTTGTTGCTATTTTGTTGTATATTCCAAATCATCAGGAGGCCCTAGGTTATTACAGAAGATAGATTTTCTGTTTAGTGAGTCGCTTCTGGTTCTGCTCTATACTGGGAAAATAAGATATTCTTGTTTCCCCCTTGCACACAAAGGTATAAATAGCGCTCGAGAAGCTTTGTCCTTATGCAAGAAGCAGAAGTAGAAATGTCCTTAAGGATCCACAATTCAAACCTGCACATATGTAATTTACATCCAATTTCCTTATGTAAAATAGTGCAGTGCTTGATTATAATCCAAAGCACACCCCCTGTCATACTTTTAATCATACCCAGACTGCATGGAATAACTGCTATAATGTAAATACTGTTTAAGGGAACTGTGTTACGTTTTAATTATGTGTAGGTGCATATGTCGGTGGTATGCACATGTGAGTTCAGGTGCCTGCAGAGGCCACTGGTATACAATCCCCCTGCCTGGAGCTGGAGTTACAGGCAGCTGTGAGTCATCTGACATGTGTTCTGGGACTTGAACTACGTCCTCTGCAAGAGCACTATGTACCTTAACCATTGAGCCATCTCTCCAGCTACTATAGATGCTATTTAAATATTTGCTCAGCTTCCCTTGTTTAGGGAATAGCTACAGGGGAAAAAAACAGTATGCTCACATTCAGCACAGATTTAATTTTTCAAAAGACACTTTTAGCAGGGGTGTAGAAATCCATGGCTGCGACCCCATAGACAATGGGTGTCTGCTTAGTGCTTTAGAGGGATGGGAGGGGACACTGGAAACAGTTCTGCATGTTCAGCTGGAGTGATGGGTTCAGAGCTGTGAGTGATGCTTTCAGTGTTTACAGAAGAAAACACGATTTGCTCCACAGGTTGACACAGACTCCAGCCTGAAGCAGGAGAATGGGTGTAATGTGCTTCAAAATGAAAATGAATTATTAATTTGGAGGAAAGATTACAGAGAAATATGTTAAAGCCTTAAGACAATTGCAGGTTGATACTTTAAAAGAAAACTCCAGGCTTCACTGTGACAAAAACCACTTCAGGAAAAAAAAGTCAGCATCTTTACGGCTAAATTTAAGTAAGTTTTAACTCGTCCCTATATGAGCATAGAAAGCTGTCTGGATTTTCTGAGACGATTGGAAAACAGATGACTGTCATTTGTAACCCTGAACGGAGAGAAGAGAAGTTACCACATAGTCACAACAAAAGGGAAATGTCAACAAACAGCTAGAAAATATTTCATCTTATCCAAAAATTGACACATTTGTCCTGAAAACTTGTATGCAACTTCTAAGGACATAGCCATTCTGAAAATAGTTTGTATATGCTGAAATACTAGAATCCCGAGAGGGCTAGTAAAGCTTTTGTTGGCCTTTCCCCAATATGCTAAAGAGAATATTTACATAAAAGTAAATATACATATATCATATGTGTGAGAGCATGTGCATGTACACACACACACACACACACACCCACACACACACACACACACAGAGTCATTCACACAGTTTCCCATGCACAGAGCCTGTGGAGAGTCTTTAAAGAAGGCTCTTTGATAAGTTAAACACCCCAGGTGTCTGCAGTTTTCCAAGTTACTGTGCTGTTTCTTGCTTTGGAAGGCTATTTTTGTATTGCTTTTTGTTTTTGTTTGTTTATTTGTTTTACAATCTAGTTTCCTATCTGTAACACAGTTTCATGTCTCCCTTCTTTATTCAGCTTTCTATGAGCTGTCATTTTAATGACAACTCATGTTCTCTTTAAAAGGATCTCATTCCTGTGTTACCCACTTCAGAGCACCAAGGAAATAGAATTATCATATTATTCCTTGACCAAATAATAAGCATTTAGTAAATATTTACTGAGTATTAAAATGTAAGTGATGGTATCAGGATAAAAACATTTGTGTTATGGGGGAATAATTAACATTCTCTGAGGGATGGATGTAGGTTAGATCTGAAATGCTAAATTCTGAAGCTCCAGACAAATAAAGGACAGCTCCAGATCCTGAGATAAGAACTGTTGGAAGAAGCAAAAATCAAAGCAAAGCAGCCTAGCAACTTTATATAAGTGGATAGACAGACAGACAGACAGACAGACAGACAGACAGACACACACACACACACACACACCAGTTTTGAGGCAATAGAGTGTAAACTGAGGTTGACAAGCAAGGGCATAAAGGTTAAAAGTGAAGGATGGACCTTAATCTAGAGTCAATTTTTCTAGTATAATTGCAGCCCCTGAGCTAGAGTTAAGGAGCTGCTGAGTTTTTCTCCATACCATTGATGGGGGAAAATTAAATGGGTTTTTATCGTGAAGTGTCTTAAGTAGTATTCTTAAAAGAGGGCTACATCCGTGGACAATAACTGAACAATTTTGAACAGAGGATGACAAGATCAGAGCTTGAAAGTAATTCTGGTTGTGTTGTAAATTCAAGACACAGGGACTGAAATGTGTCTGAATGTTGGGAGAATATTTAAATATTTTAATAATGGTAATAAAAGGGATGGCTGAAGAGCTGTTGAAAAAGCTTAGCATCTGTCAGAAATCAGAAGTACCCCAATATTTGATAATTTGAGAGAAAAGAATACACTGCCAAACAGAAATATTAGTGCAACAATACAGTTAAATATTGATTACAGAAATATTGATTGCGTTGCACTGAACCAGGTACTTTATTTCTTTGAGAACTAACTCCTTATGGTTAAAGAATCCGAACTATTCTCATACATAGGACACTAACATGCATGCATTCTTTAAATAGAAACTTCCATCAGGACAGAGTAAAGTCAAGTGTCCACAGGTGCCCGCAGGTGTTGGCAGCTGGGTGGAGCTACAGGCGCCGTCTAGAAAGAACAGTGGGCTCCTATGTATCTTGCAAGCTAGCTCCGTGTCAGGGACTTTTACTGTGTTCTTTGATAACCATTTTCTCTTTTAAATTCATTTTTTTCAGGAATAAAAGTAAACCACATTCTAAACACACACACACACACACACACACACACACACACACACCCCTGCACACCACACACATTGCTCTTGAGAAACTGATTTGAGAAAATTGTGCTTGACAGTATGAATGAACATACAGCTATGAGACTTTCTACAAATTCTTCCTCAATGTTCCAACCCCATGATTTACTTGACTAAAAAACAAAGTTGCAAGCTCTGTAACCTCACCGATAGGTCTGTTTTCTAACCTTACACATTAAAGCCAGAAGCAGATGATCTTCTGTGTTTTGATCAAATCTAAAACAATGTAGGACCACTGTAGCAACACCAAATATTACCATTGGGTTTTTCTTCAGTTGGAGCTCGGGAAGACCACATCGACACTGAAAGATACATCGCTGTCATATACCAAACCATGCTTTTAATTATACTGAAGATGAGAAAAATGCCAATGTCTGCCTGAAATAATCATCTATTTATTTATGCTCATTTTTTTACTAGATGCAACATCTAGAG
Organism: Grammomys surdaster; assembly: GCF_004785775.1. Classification (NCBI taxonomy): domain Eukaryota; kingdom Metazoa; phylum Chordata; class Mammalia; order Rodentia; family Muridae; genus Grammomys; species Grammomys surdaster. Next base: position 414,314 of record NW_021604764.1, read on the forward strand.
GACAAGGATATGACTTTTTGTGTACTGGCAGACTTAAATCAATGGTTGGCATTTAACAAATAATCAAAATGTTTATGAATAAGTGGCATTTAAAAAATAGACATTTAAGACACTTACATAGAACCTACTATGCATAAAGCAAACACTCAAATGCTTTAAAAATATTAATTCTTTTAATCCACATTAAATAAAATCTTTTAAATAGCCATAGACTTTATAACTCGGAAAGGTTGAAATACTTGCCTGATTTATGCAGCCAAACAGTGATGGAACCGGGAGTTCTTCCCGAGCATAGCTAGGTCAGAATCTTTTCTCTTACCTTATACCACTTTCAAATAGATACCTTCTTTAAAAAGTTAAGAATATAAATATTCACTTAATATGTATTTTATGATACAGTTAAATTCAGAGTAAGAAGCTGTGGGTTTGAGTACATCTTTATTTTACTTGATTTGTGGTATTAAGCAAGTGTATTAATATAATGGAACCTCAATTTTCTCATGTATCAAATCAGGGCAGTAGATTTTACCTCAAAAGCTTGTGATGATTTTTACAAAAGAAATTTGTATGAAAATATTAGACCATAGTTGGCACCCAGTGTATGTTATTGGTATGCCAAGGAGAAAGGCTCTGATTTTTCCTTCTCCGCTTTCAAAATACACATTTGCACATTGTATATCCTATTGGTCTCAGTAATAGTAAATGAAATTCTTTGCTTCATAAAGCATTTTTTAAACACTTCCTGAAGCTAGAGTTCATGTAGCAAGACATTTTCTGGATGAACACATAGCTTCTTTTCTGGGGAAAATGTTAGAATCTGTTATGATTTAACCATCTAACATAAAGAATAAAATCTTTCTATGTATGCATCACATACATAGAAAGAGTAAACTGACAATACAACAAATAATATTTATTTTCACCAAGATCCTTCAATATTAATAGGCTCAAAGAAATCCAAGGATCAGACCAGCAATTCAATAAATAGCACTTATGTTCACATAAACAGGGTCTATCAAATCATAGAAAACTGTGTCAGCTGATTCTTATCAGTCATGATTGCATGTTATAATCTCCTAAAGATATTCAGCAATATTCAGACCTTTCTCCCAGATATTGTGATTTAATTAGGTTGGGCAGGGTCTGGTATGCTTCCTTTTTTCTTTTCTTTTTTTTCTTTTTCTTTTTCTTTTCATTAAATAAAAATTCTCTCAGAGATTCTAATTTGTGGCTCAACTTGAGAACATCAGTTCAATTTATCAGTAAATCATCACTGGCCCCCAATTTTCACCTCACCTTCACTCTAATAAACACCAACAAAATACATTATTTTCATTCAAGAATAAATTCTTCTTTATATACAGATTACAGTATTCAATGTGTTGGTGTGGTCAATAAGCAGTGAAGATTTTTACAATATGGCAAATATAAAGCCTTAAGGCTTTAGTTATTAAAATTAACTGTAGGTTAGAGTCATTGTTGAACCAAAACAAATCCCAGTTGAAGGTTGTTTGGGGCTGCTACAAACAGAATAGAAACGACTGGGAACACTGACAAAATGGAGGGCTTTGCAAACCCAGCCCTATCAGTTCCTCTTACAACAAAAGCACATGAAACCAGCAACTCTAAATGTTTAAAGCTGAATTATTTAACTATTGAAAGAATATAAGGCCAACAACAAGCAATTACAAATTACATTTAATAAATACCATAACTTTGTCCTTAACAGCAAATCAGCTGGCTTGACTCTATATAATATTTCTTCTATCATCATTTCAGACAGTGAAACTTGGAAACTCGGCCACTTAATATTGATTTCAGGACCTACATGGTCAACTTACAGTTTATTTTAAACATTTTTTCACTCAGGTGCCAAAAATTTCATATAAATAATTAATAGCGATTCAGTTAACCTGTAAAAGGTGGTCCTGGACCCCCAAAGACCCTGATTTTTTCTTCTGATTAGTGTAGAACATACTATTGGATTAAAGGTATCACAAAGAACAATTTTCTTCTCTCAGTTGCACAACAATTTCAATGAAAATTCTTAAGTAAACAGGCTTGTTCAGAGAAATTTCAACCACAAAGGTGATCATGTATACCCAAGGCTCATGCTTCCTTTTTCTAATTTACATTATAGCATAACTCAGCATCCAGTATCATTCTCCTTTAGCTTCTACACTGGGAAACATGGGTATGCATACCCATTCCCACAAGTGCACACATGTATACATGTACAAAATATAGGGAGGCCTCTGAGTACCTAGCAGAGGTAATGATGAGTTAGAGCAGAGGGTGCTGCCCCACACTGTCACCTCCTCGTCCATATCACAATTGGATATAAAATATGAATTTATTTTGTTAAACCATGAGAGGTGAGGGGCATTCAGTCACAATGTTGCTAGCTGATATAACAACTGTGCAACGCACAGTTGTTGTTTTCTGTTTGTCCATTAGTTTCTGAGCAAAGCTATATTTTCTCAGAAGAAGCCTTATTTACTTATTTTTAAGCTATAAAGAATGAAACCTAATTATAAATGAAACCCAAAGGAGACTAAACACAGAGCTATGATGTTATACAAAGAATCTCAGTCATGAACCCAAAATCAGCTAACTGCACGAGAGAGGTAGATTCAAGTTTGCCTAGTGTTTTCAAAGTAATTTCTTATCAAGTTCTATAGATTAAACAGTATACAATACACTAGTAGATTAAAGATCTCATCAAAGAGATTTTTTCTCTCAGTTCCCCCAAAATTTGAACAAACATCTTTAATAGATCTGCTTGGTCAGAGTTAAACCACAAAGATGGGCACATACACCTAAGGATCCTGCTTCCTTTGTCTGATTAGTATAGAGTATACTATTAGATTAAAGGTATAAAGAACATTTTTTCTCTTAGTTGCATAACAATTTCAATGAATATTCTTAGACAGGCTTGTTCAGAGTAACATCAACCCCAAAGGGGGCCATGTACACCGAAGGATCACGCTTCCTTTTTCTGATTTACATTGTACTATAGGTTAAATAGTACACAATATACTATTAGATTAAAGATCTCATCAAGAAGATTTTTTTTCTCTCAGGTCCCCCAAAATTCCAACAAACATCTTTAATAGATCTGCTTGGTCAGAGTTAAACCACAAAGATGGACACATAAACCTAAGAATCCTGCTTCCTTTTTCTGATTAGTATAGAATATACTATTAGATTAAAGGTATCATA
>NW_021604764.1:417545-445262 GCF_004785775.1 Grammomys surdaster
CAGTTGCATAACAATTTTGACAAATATTCTTAGACAGGCTTGTTCAGGGTAACATCAAACCCAAAGGTGGCCATGAACACCTAAGGATCATGCTTTCTTTTTCTGATTTACGTTGTACTATAGGTTAAATAGTATACAATATACTATTGGATTAAAGATCTCATCAAGATTTTTTTTTCTCTCAGGTGCCCCGAAATTCCAACAAACATCTTTAATAGATCTGCTTGGTCAGAGTTAAACCACAAACATAGTCATAGACACCGAAGGATCACGCTTCCATTTTATGATTAGTATAGAATATACTATTAGATTAAAGGTATCATAAAGAACATTTTTTCCTCTCAGTTGCATAACAATTTTGACAAATATTCTTAGACAGGCTTGTTCAGGGTAACATCAACCCCAAAGGTGGCCATGAACACCTAAGGATCATGCTTCCTTTTTCTGATTTACGTTGTACTATAGATTAAATAGTACACAATATACTATTAGATTAAAGATCTCATCAAGAAGAATTTTTTTTTCTCTTAGGTGCCCCGAAATTCCAACAAACATCTTTAATAGATGTGCTTGGTCAGAGTTAAACCACAAGCATAGTCATAGACACCGAAGGATCACGCTTCCATTTTCTGATTTACATTGTACTATAGATTAAACAGTATACAATATACTATTAGATTAAAGGTGTCATAGATGTGCTTGCTCAGAGTTAAATCACAAACGTAGTCAGGGAAACCAAAGGAATATGCTTCCTTTTTCTGATTTACAATATACTAGAGATTTAAGGTATCATAAAGAACCCTTAGGTAGATTCCAGAATCAAAGCTGGCAAAACAGGTGACAAATCTAATTGCACTTTTGATTTCTGACTTTGGATTTCCTTGGACCTCACGCAAACTGTCTGCTTGAAAAGAGGAATTCATTAGTTGAAACAAACGCTTCTTGATATCCTTCACTCAGGCTTGGGAAGAGCATCATGACAAAGAAGGCTCTTTTGGAAACTATGCACACAACAGATTTTTCCTAATAGGTGTGAAGAATGAATGCTATGCATAAATGATTGTTGGAAAATAATTCTTTGTAGAACATGACCAAACAAGCAACACCATTCACTACTGTACTCAATTCCAGGATCGCACACAACACTGCCTAGATGCCGCCGATATTCTCTAAACATCTTACTAAACATCTATTAGGAACAGCCACAACTTTAAACCTAGAAATTGCTATACCCAATAGTACAGGAGGCTAAAACTTTTGAGAGAAAATTCATATGAATAATATCATAAAAACTCCCACAGAACCAGACAGCTCTTCAACACATAATTATAAACCATCACACCTTCCAAAGACACCTATTTTTTCCTTAAGTCATGGTAAAAATGAAGCAACAGAGACTAAGCCGACCCTACAAGAAACCTCTAAACATCACAACCTACAATTTTGCAGTAAAAAACACAAAGTATCATTCTCACTACCACCTTTAGCTATTCCTGGGACCCTTCAAATCTTTAAATTCCAATCACCCCTCCAAAAAAAAAAAAAAGAAAGAAAAGAAAAAAAAAACCTTCTTCTTACCAGGACACAGCTCAGGCGTTCTCAGGATCTCAGGGTTCACTGGGCATCCCCAGGCAGGGGATGCCAGCCTCCGGGTGAGGTGCAGAAGTAAGCACCTCTCCAACCAGGAATTGTCTGCAAGCCACAAGGTGAAATCCGCCCAGGGTCTTGGGCGGCTGGCTCTCCTAGTTAAATGTGAGAACAAACTGAATTAGTCTTGAGCATTCCTTGCCCACCTTCCAATTTCCAGACCCTTTAAGCCTCCCTTATGGGATAAGCCTCCCTTTGCCCAAGATTGCAAACCAGGCTCCAGGCAAGGGTTCTCTCCTGGTTGCTCTCTGCTCCCCAAAGAGCTGGAGGCTCACCTTAGCAGAGCCTGCCTCTGCTCGCCCAGAGATGAAGCTGTGCGCAAACTTCTCCGACTTTAAGTCCTTTTAGGTGCGCGTCACTCGCTCCCTCCTCCCTATGCGCGGCGGCCGAGGGGGGGCGGACGATCGCAGAGCCAGCCCCGCCCGGACCCTCCCTACACGTCAGCCCCTCCAGCCCTCGGAGGGAGGGGCTAGCAGCCGCTCCAAGCTCCTCCGGACCCCAAGCCCCTGCGGGAGAGGGTCTGCACTTGCTGCCGCTGCTCCACACCCCAAGAGTCCCCACACCCCAGCGCTCGGAGCCCCGGGAAGCAGGAGAGGGACCCCAGTTAGACCTTGAGTAGGAAGGGAGTTGGGTGGTCGACAGATTGGGCTCAGTGATCGTAACCCGTCCTTGGAGGCAGCTTTCTGAGGGTCCATCCAACCCCTTCTCTGGAGGATGCAAATTCCGTAGGGAGGTGAGTTTCCCAAAGAACTCTACCCCAAAGAGAGTGGTACCCTGGCTCCAAGAGTGGTCACTCAGGGGACCGCACCAGGGACTCTATGGAGAGTGGGGTCTGTAGTGGGGCGCGGCAGTAAAATTAGGGTGGGAGCGTGAGAAAACAGCTGACCAAGACCTGGAGTGCTGAGTAAGGACCCCGGAGACAGGGTAAGAAACAAAAGAGGTCCAGCAAGCCCTGGACCCCTCTGGATTTGGGCAGGTGCAACCTAGGGTGCAGGTTGGATTTGGGGGGGGGATTGCCCTCCACAAAAGAGGTTGTTGCTGGTTAATTGTCTTAGGGTGAGTGACCAAATTAAGCTGGAAAAGGGTAGTCTGAGGTACCTGACTTGGTATTGAGGGCAATTCCCCTTCTCCACTGAAAGCCAGCAGGAGCCCAGGACAATCTGATTCCAGGCGGGGCGCAGCCCAGACTGGCAGGCGCACCCTGGGAGGAAGGCAAGTTGCTTCCAAGGAGGGCTGCCCTCCACCTCCTGTCCGGAGCTGGGTGTAGCCAGGCATCTGAGGGCACTTTATTTCCTGACTGTTGAAGCAAAAGCCAGGAAAAGCGGTTACCTGTGTGTCCCCGGAATGCAAGGTAGCTGTAGCCGTCGAGATTTCTAACACACCAGCAAAAGAAATAGTAATAATATAATGGGGGAAAGAGCCAGATAGCAAGACAAAATACTCTCCTAGGCACTCAGAGGTTAAGAGTTTGGGTAGTTCTGTGTGACAGAGATGCAGGTGTCTTGTGAAAGGGGCTGCAGCTCTCCCTGCTCATCCATCCTTGGATCCTTTGCCCCTGAAGTCAGTGACTCCAGGCAAAAGTGTGTGGGGCTTCTGTCCTAATTTGAACCCTGATTTTCCCACGCAGAGACTATAGGGGCCCATAATTTGTGTAGTTTGGGACTTTCATTGTCCCATTGGAAAACAAATCAGTTCTACAAATAAATTCCATGGGGGATAGTCTTCGTAGACCCCCCCCGACTCCATTTGTCCTCTCCCTTTCCCTGTAACCTTCAATCTGGTGACCCAGAGGGCTGAGTGAGACTCATCATGTATTCAAACCTAAAGCACTACCCCACTGCACGGCGAGAGTCTTCAGCCCCTTCATTTCCTGGATCTAAGTGGCAGTAATATTGTTAGCCATGTGAAATGTGACAAGGGGCCGGACATTCGGGTGAGAAGGAGGTTAGCAAAGAAAAATGCAGAGCAACATGCACAAAACCTGTGTGCAAAACTTCCTATTTGTACAATTAATTTGTGCTAATATAAAAAAAAATCAAAAGAGACCCTCTAAATTCAGGATTTAGATGCAAATCTTGACTGTGTACTTTAACATCTGTTCTGGGTTCAACAGCTGTCTGATTTCTCAGTTGCTGCTTGCCAGCCAACATCAGATCAAACCTTCTTTTAAAAATTTTTTGGTAACCTTAATTGCCTTCATGGGTACAAACGGCACAGAATTATTAAAATTGTTTCTGTATCTACTATAGCAACTGTTGGGGGCAAAATATGCAGAATTATTCTTTTGTTGTCCCAACCACTGAAATATCAGTGAATTAGGGAAATGATTGGTGAGAGGAAGTGTCATTGTCCAGCAAATGCAGGAAAATTGGTTTGTTGTTGTTGTCTGATCCTTGGGCATCCCGCAGTATTGTTAACAAACAGGAGAGTTCGGATAGCAAATTGGACGTGCTTCTGTAAAGCCACAGAGTTGTACGTGACTCAGATAAAAAAAAAAAAAGAAAAAACCCAACCCTAATGTCTAAGAATTAGCAAGAAAACAGCACACGTATGTTATAAAGTGTTAAATCATGTGTGGTGTAAGCATAGGCAACCTCAACTAATTGAGGTGCTAATTGTGCCAGAAATAATCTTGTCGAAGCAAGAAGCCACTGTAGCCAGATTTCCGGGGAGAAAATGTAGCTGGAATTGACCAGGGATGAGACTGAGTCTCTCGAGGGGAATAAAGAGACTTTGCCTGCTACATTAATTTATTAATACCATAATTGCTGTGTACCTGTTGGATGCATTTGGAATCACAGAAGTGTAGCTCTATTGCTGTATTAATGCTTCCAGAATATTTTCTGTGTGGACTCAGTAAATGGAAAGATGGGATGGGGGGGGCATGAAATAGCAAAGATCTGTTTGCCCAGTGATCTAGACTTTCTGAGATCTGTTGCCTGTCCCTAAAGTCAGTGTAGCAAAATGGAGTAGAACATAGCACAGTGAAGCATGTTTGGGAAGTATGGTGTGGTTCCTAGGAAGTTCAGTCTCATTTCCACATGGAACTGTCTGGGCTAGACTGCTGAGGAAAAGAGATGTCTTCCTATCGGTTATAATCAAAGGTAACATAAACTTGATTTGGGATAAGCTGCTGCTTTTCAAACAGGGTGCCTCATATTTTCAAATATACCTCTGAATAAAAGAAATTTATCTGTGTGGCATTTAGGAAATAATCAACCTAATTGTGAATCTTACATTTTTGCAATTCTTCCCGATTAATCTTGATCTCAAACTGCTGCAACCTTTTGAAAGGTTTCCTGTTCTCCTTCTGTCCCTCTTTAAACATTTCGTCCGTTAGGCAGCTGTGAGTTTAGGGAGTCTCTGTAATCAATCTTGTCTTCCGTGTTTGGAGACTGAAGGACTAACTGCTTTAGAGGCAAATTCCACCTCTGTCTTTAAAACTCCCCAATTTCATTGCTCAGAGTCTCTCAGTGCATGAAGTTATGAGCCTGTCCTCTGGCTGGCTAGCAAAAGCCTGGGATCTGCCTCATCTGCCCTTCAGCTCAGGGGTTGCAGGTCTGAGCTTCTGGGCAGGAGGGTGCTGGGGCTCTGGACCCAGCTCCTTATGGTTGTGCAGTGAGCACTGTACTTGTTGAACCATCTCTCTAGCCCCAAGTTTGTTCTGTTTTTTAAAAATAATCTAGACAAAAAGTTTCTCTCAGGGACTTAGTCTGTTCCATTAGTAATTCCTGATAGGCAAAGCTTCCTTGCAGTGAAATATACTCCAGCTTGTTACACTTCATTGAGAACATATTTAATACTCCTTGGGTCATAATACACTGGGCTAGTCACCCCTGGGATACCTAAGGTGTGTAATGTGCAGTTCCAACCCTCAGGAAGCCCACAGTCTGTATACGGACACGCGGTGTTTCCTTTTCGGCCTTCTTGAACACACAGCAGCTGGTGATTATCCTGTATGTAATTACCCTTCAGCTTTACAGACCTCAGGATGACAGTGAGAATAATAATTCATCTTGGTAAAAAAAATAATTTTCTTCCTTTGAAACAGTTTCAACTTTGACCTGATAGATCATTCTTTTCCGGAAGAAAGTCTGCTTTGATTTTCTGGCTCTTTTTCTGACATGGAGCTGGTACATTTCACAGTTGTATTTCTGTAAAGAATACATCTCCTGACAGCAGAAAACAAAACAAACAAACAAACAAACAAAAACTAAAGTAAAGCAAAGCTATACAACAAATTCCATGGGACTAGGAAATGTCTTTCTTAATTCTACTCAGTATAAACTTTACTTGGGTTATCAGTTAACTCAGTAAATAAATAACCCATAGTAAGAGGCTGTGGCAGGGTATATACTACTGAGTCGTAATGGAAACTAATTATTCCATGTCTGATGAAGTTGGGAAATAGATACTTCCTGGTTTATAAAAAAGTATTCCAGAGAGAAACCCAGGAGTTGGGAAAATCTGAAAAAAAAAGTATGTATTCATTCATTGAAAGAAAAAAAACATGAATAATTGAGTACCGAGCTTACATCCTAGCGGGGAGAGGCAAATAATAATAAGCAGGAGAGAGGAGAGAGGTTAATTTCAGGTACTGACAGTATCAAGGAGATTGCTGACAGACAGCTGAGACGCAGGCGTGACAGTGAGGCTCTACGCATCAGGGAAGGCTTTCCTTGAGCTGAGCCCCTCATGCCTTCCTAGAAAAAAAACCATGCTTTGCTTGTCCCATCCACCCTCTATTAAAGACATCGTTTGGTCAGGAATCTTCTCATCTTGGCATTATGCATGTGTGGGTATGTGTGTCTCTGTAAAAGGTTCTCTGTAATTTAGTTGTATTTGGTCTGTGCTCATGAATTTGGAAGAGAGGAGCTGTGGAATAAGTAGCCACAATTTTCTGTACCTTCTAGGGATGCTTCATATTATGCTATATTACTAGAAAAACTCTCACATGATACTAACCTTTTAGTTTAATTTGTCAAGATACCTTATCAGGTTGCTAAGAGGAATAGACAACTTCCCCTAGGGCTACCAGCAAAACCGTAAATTGTCTTTAATAGCTGTAGTTCTTAACTTTCTGCTTTATAATGAAAAACCAAGAATTTTATTGGCTCTCCCTTATTGAAAACATACCATGTACTGCTTTGTTTTTTACCAAGCATTGGTCTTATCTTAATTCTATCAGGTAGGCACATTTTTATTACTGTTAAGGGCACAGGCAGGTGCTCAATGTGTTAAATGTTTTGACAAAGTAATCAGGAATCGTGTGCAGAATGATTAATTTGCACACATACTGGATGGCTATGTTTCCATAAAGGAAGGAATCAGGGTCACCTATATCCTCAATTCCAGCACTGGTCAGAAAGCAGAGGGAGAGTAAATAACACATAGCTGTAAGGGCACAGGGTTGGACTGTCTGCTTGCTTCCCACAGGCTTGCTTTCTTAATGCAAAAAAAAAATCTTAGGATTCTAAACAGCAGAAGAGGCCTATGGCAGACATCTGTAAATATTTCAAAAATAGGTTTTAATTATAGCTTATTCAGAGAAGGTGACAAAGGTGTACAGATTTTCCAAAGGCAGAAATTGCAAAAATCAAAAAAGCTTCCAGTTTTAAAAGAAAAAAAAAAGAACAACAACAAAACAAAACAAAAAAAGCAAAACAGGACTGGGAATAAAGAGAAGGCTAACTGGGAGGGAGGAACTAGGAAAGGGCAAGCATTTCATCCCTGGGGTGATCCTGAGCTATCCCGGTCTTGCAGGTTGCCGTTCTTCAAAACTGATTACAGAAAAGAAATTGATTACAGATGACTGTATTTATAGGGGGAGAGAGTGAAATCTTGCCTTCAGTTACCTGCCTCTGCTTTTCCCAGCTCTGCTTTTTCCACTTCAAAGGGGGCAGTATTTTCCCACGTCCTCTTCATCACTGCTCCGTTTAGAGAATATATTCTATCCGTCGTCTTGTTTCTCCTTGCTGCCTAAATCTTTACAGGTGATTTCCCCAGAGGTTTCAAAACCCCTAGTTGATGGATTCTGCCTTTCCCCTTCTTAAAGTGTATCTGCTCATGATTTTATCTCTCAGTGATGGGCCAGCTAGATCCCCAGCTTCTTGAAAGTGTCTCTATTGTAAAATATTATTTGAAAAGAAATGTTTGTGTTTCGTATGAATCTGAATTAAGATGTTATGTGACATACTTACCTGCTGCTGTGTGCAGAATGTTGGATTTAACTGAAGAAGTTAGTGGCCTGCTGTTCAGGTTTTAAAGGGCTGCAAACTAATTGGGGATCTTGATGCAATGTGACCTCTCGTTGATACCTTCGGAGTGGACCTTGAGACTCTGTGTGTGTGTGTGTGTGTGTGTCTGTTTCATTTGTATTTGTTTGTGATGTATGTGGGTGTCATCCCTCTCTGTGAATGTGAGTGTGTGTGTGTGTGTGTGTATGTGTGTGTGTGTGTGTGTGTGGTGTGTGATCCTGGAGGCCAGTTGACAACTCCAGGGTGCCTCCTTTAACATTTCTCCACCTTAATTATTTAAAATATTCCCTCTCAATTAATCTGGTGCACACAGAATCTGCTAAACTAACTGGCTGGCTAGCGGTAAGAATCCTTTTATTATCAGTCCCGTGCCTTGGTATTGCAGGTGTGCACCGTTAGGTCTAAGCTTTCATCGAGGGTGCAGGGCATCTGAACTCAGCTTCTCATGCTGTGCAGCAGACACAGACTCTGAATTCCTAAGAAGTTCACACGTTTTTGATGCTGGTTTGTAGGTCTTGTTTCGGGAAGCATAGATGCTGATTATTCCACTCAAATATACAAATGGTTTTGTATACTGCATGCATTTTAAAACTTGTAAATCTGTTTGATTCTGTAAGATAAAATGTTGTATGACTCCATGAAATGGGATTAATTCTGTTTTATTTTAATTTAAAAAATAGCTTAGTAATTATGGATAGAACTAGTGAGGACAATTGCTTTGAAGATAGGCAGCTTCCTTTTGCAGGAAACTGGGAAAGAAAATCATTCTTGGAGGTTTTATCAACAGAATTTGTTTTTCTTAGAAGATGATTGTGTTTTAAAGAGAGTAGTCTTTCTGAGCAGAAGAAATGAATGTGAGAGAGGGGCTGGGCGTTGCTCACACGGCAACAACAGAGGTGGCAGCTGGTTTGTGATACTTCTGGAGTTTTATGATGAAGGGGGTTTGAGGCTAGTTGTGTTCATCATAGTGGTAGCTCAGTGGCGGCGGTTCCTGAACTGGTTAGAGGTGGTTGGTGGTGTTGTCAGTTTTCAGTAAAGAACACAGCAGCAGTTGTCAGTCTTGTTTCGAGCCCTTTGTAAATTTTGTGTGTGCTAAAAGAAAAAGATTGCTTAATTTTCTTTGAGCCTCAGTTAACTCATCTAAAAACAGAACAAAAATAATAATTATGTGATTATGCTTTAGAGATGAAATAAAGTATGCAAACCCCTTAGCAAAATGGAAAGCACATTTCCTATATTAAACAAATATTGATAATTTATTGGCAAAAGTACTAGGCTCTGCTTTTATTCTTAGCTTGCAAGTGTCCAACTGAGTTGAATTCAGACTTTAAAATTTTTAGTTCATGTTTTTCTGTCTAGCTATACCTTCTATTACTCAGAACCAGAGGTCATAGCTATGACATTAACCTTTGGATGTTCAATGAGTAAAGGCAGTTCAGACATTTATTTCTCAAAATTTTCTTCATAGATAATTTCAAGTCAGTAGAGATTGATACTTCTAGAATTTAATAATATATTTTTCCTTCTAGAATTTTCAGTAATCAGATAACTGGGAAGCTAGTGTCCAGGCACAGGAATTTGGACTATTTTCTATTTTTGTTTTTAATCTTAGCCCACGATCCTCATACTGTACTATTTTTTTTTCCTGATTACCAAGTGAATGCTCAAGAAATTATAACATTTAATACTGTCTGGAGATGAAGTGTCCTTGAGGCTTTCTAACAGTTTATAACAGTCCACACTTGTTGGCCAGCACCCGTGATTCTTCAAGACTGGGTTATAAGGCCATCGTGGTCAATTGCTGGCCACTCTTTACCTCCACGTAAAAAAAAGCTTTACTTGGCTAGTCTAGACCACTTACTCATTAATAATAATAGTTTCAATTAATTAAATACCCACAACCTGTCAGACAGCACTGAACAGGATTCAAGCATTATGTTACTGACCTCTGTGCCAACCCTGAAAGGAACATTTTATTGGCTTTACTTGGTAGATGATTAAATATTCATAATAGTTAAGAATTTTTATTGCTGTCATGAAATGCATACTGACTTCAGTTCAGGCACCCAAATTTACTATTTGTAGGCTCAGCAGCCTCTCCCTCCACATTCTCTGGCTCATCTTCTGTATCTTTGCTCATTGTTGGCTCTCATTCTGAAATGTACTCGATATCTCATTGTTTTAGGTAAAATTTCCAAAACCCATTCAAAGCTGCACTCAAATCCACAGGACTCTAGGAAACTTCCTTTGTCTTTCTATGCTCAACTCCTCACCAGGAAAATGGGAAAGAAAAGAACTGGTTTTGTATTATGCAAATGATCTAGAATTAAATATGGTATCTTTTCTACTATATTCCTTACTCACGTGAGCACATGTTCATATGTGTGCATGCATAGGCATATATAAACGTCAATCTATAGCTAATACAGAAGTTAAATCAGTTCATGCACAAAATGTTGGATCAGTTTATAGAAGCAGATTTCTTAGACAAGAAAATTCTACTGGAAGAAATTGAATCTGAAATGAGGAGAAATTTTGTATTGAGGCTCACGTTGTTGTGATAGTTAGCTCTGGAATTCAGGATTTTCATTTTCTTTCTCAGAATATATTTCATTACATTGGAATAGTCTGCCTTATACAATTTAAAACGTTCTTTTATCTTTAGTGGAGAACATTGGATAATCACTACTGTGACATGATCGTTACCACTCCTACACCCGTGTGACCTCCATGGAGGCAAAGGGGTCACCCCCTTCATCCTTGTTCATCATCATACACAGATACACTGTACATCCACATAGAACTTCCTGAATTAGTTGAATGTCTGCTATAACGATTTTGTGCACTAATTATTCATCAGCTAGAAATTGAAATCCAGGTGCCTCTCATGTCAAATTTCAGGTTTTTTCATCAGCTGAATGGCCAGGTACAATTGCACAGAGAGGGGCACTGAGAGACGAAAAAAACCAAAGGGATAATTGTCCAGGTGTTTCCACACTACTGGCTTAAATAGACTGTGGACTCGCAGGGTCTTTGGGGCATCTGTAACTTCTCTGTCTACCCAAAATGCAGTTAAGTGAGAAATGCTGAGGGATTTTTTTTTCTTTTGTGATTTTCTTAATACTTTTCATTCTCATCTCTATTTTGTTTATCTCATAAAGTATTTCAGGATATTCAATGATACACATATTTAGAAAATGAAAAGAAGAAATGAGCTGCCTATAACCTCACAGAAATAAGCAACATTAGCATTCATTTCTTCCATCAGGTTTGCCTGTTAAAAATATTAATGGTATCTGCGTATCTTTCTTTTTTCTTAAATTACATTTAAAGTGAAGTGGCAATTCCCTTTAGAATGCTACTCCTCCCATCATTGTCCAGGATCTGGCGAATAAAGGCATTCTCTATAAAATAAAATGATGTGAAATGAACAACCCTGAACCGAGGATGCTCGGTCTAAGAATGTATACGATGAGGATCTCAAACAGGTTTGGAGTACAAGGCTCCCCTGTATTTGGTAACTCTTTTCAGAGGTTTCCACTCTGCCATCTCTTTTCCCAGCTGGAACTACAGCAGCATGAATAACAGCGACAGACACCTGTGCGCAGATAGCTCTGCCAGTACAGCTAACGAGAGCCATTCTCCAGGGCAACAGGCACGAACGTTTAGAGCAAAACACATAGAAAATTTTGGTATTTGCATGATTTTGCTTGTAGGCATTCATAGTGACCAGATTTAGGAAACAACAAATAATTGCATTTCGGCAGCTCTTTCGGGGCTTTGCTCTGAACAATTGTAGACACTACACTGATCTTTCATGAGTTTCTGTATACATTTATTAACTTATATAAACAGTGGTTAGCTTTCCAGAAAGCTTCATCGTGAAAAGATGTGAGAATACAGGATCTGGGTGAAGAGGGAGGGGATGATGTTAGAACGGGATATTGTAGTTGACTGGCTTTAAGTTTTAAGTGTTAAATTGCTTTCTCTGTGAGACCTGAAATGTCTAGCAATAGAATTTCAGTGTGACGACAGGTTATAGAAGCACTGCAAATGATCACAGATTGATAATATTTATTTTTCCTTCAAGAAGGATATGGAAATAGGTATCCAAGAGAAAATATTGCTAGTAGGGTCTGCCTAGAGGAAGTCTCCACAGATCGGAGCTTCTTCTAACCTTATTTCCTCTCTGTTGTCAGGCTAAAGCCCAGGTCTTTAAGGAATGAAAAAGTGTTCTGGGCACAAACTAACATTCCAAGCTAAAGGATGCAGGGACTAAGGGGGGAAAACCACTAAAAGGTGTATGGTAAGTTTCTACCGTCTAGAGACGGTTCCAGAAGCTACCCTGTTTTCTTTCTTACTTAAATCTTACTAGATGGAGCTGGAGAGACGTTTTAGAGGTTAAGAGCCCTGGCTGCACTTACAGAGGACACACACAGATTTCATTCTTAGCACCCACATGATGGTTCACTTGCGAAGGAATAGGGAAAATTTTATCTTTACCTGAATAAACCTGAGTGACCACGTAGATAAATTATACCATTGTAAAATATGAACGCATTGTAAAAAATGGGTACTGAAGGCAGTTTTGATATTTCCCAGAGAGATTATTAAAAGCCACTGAAAATAACATTTACATTTCATTCTATATGTATCTGTGTTTCGAGTAGCTGTTTAGTGAAATTAAATAGTACAAGCAAGGCTTGGGCTGCAGAAGTGAGCAGACTGCAGCCTAAGGGGCAGAGCCAGCTGCTATCAGGTTTGTAAATAAGGTTGTATGGGGATACAGTCACGCTCACTCATTTGTGTATTGTTTGTGGCTGTTCCAGCACCACTGAAGCCGAGCAAGGTAGCTGCAGCAGCAAATTTAAATATTTACAGCTCACCTTTCAGAGAAAAAAACACCCCACCAGTTCCTGTTCTCAACACTACCGTTTGGTGAATTTTTAATTCATCCACCTTTTAAAGCATTCACTCACTAGTTAAAATACGTTATTTAAAAATTATTACATTGAGGTGCATCTATAATAAAACATCCTGGAATTTTTGTATACTACTAGTTAGGTGAAAGATGAAAAAGAACCAATGAGAAAGACTGAACATATGATAATGGCGTTTTAATTATTAGCATTGGAAGTGATTTTTTGACAAAATATTAGCACCTGTCAAGCCTAGGCAGTTGGTTCATGGAAGTTGACTATTTTCTCTATTTCTTTGGAAAGCTCAAATACGTTCTGTAACACAGTAATTCCCACAACTCACACTAAAAACAAACTTGGGGTGTTGCCCTGCACAGCTTATAAGTCCATTGGCGGAGTGTCAGAGACAGGCCAATCCCCATTGCTGTCTAGCCAGTTATCCCTGCCTAACCTGTGAAATCCTGTCTTAGATAGCATTGTGGACCGTACCTGAAGAATGACAATTAAAGGTGGCCTCTGATGTCTGCATACATACACCGAACAAGCATACATATATACACATATTTGCACACACACCTTGAAGCGGAGGCAGAAGGATTGCTAGAGCCAGAGTTGACATGCATATTGCCTTCTGGGCATTAAGAGACCAATGTAGTCAAAAGCCTGTGGAAGCCGGGGTTGATTACACAGAACAGAGCTGTTCAGCATTTAACCATGGACGACTGAGAGGGTTAGGAGCCCACTCCTTGCCATGTATATACGAGAGTAATGTGGCCATGTATATATGAGAGAAGGAATTTCAAAACCTCTGTTGTTCTAGAAGTTGTATCATTGTTCTTTAACAATACACACACACACACACACACACACACACACACACACACCCTACCACCACCACCATCACCACACACACGCATAAAAGCTGTTTATCTACCAAAACTGGATTACTTTACCAATTGTAAGTTTAATTAACTGGGAAAGGGTTACATTTTAATTAAAATTTACAGTGCCTGTTAAGAACCATAGTGTACTTATTTTGTGATATAAAAATCTCACAGTATTATCAGTAGCTCCCAGATTTGACTTATACATTCCAAGTCATTACCTGGAGAATAAAACTAAAATGGCTTCCTTCATTTGGAAATGTGGAGAAATTCATGGTAACTTTTATCTGTTGTCACTTAACTCTGGTCTATTTTTCCTAGTTCAGCTATTAAGTATATTTAATATTTATACATCTAATTTACTGATGGACTCCATACATACCATTTTAAATTCTTTGAATTATTTGCCTCATTGTTCACTTCAACTCCAATGTAATATTATTCAGCATTAAGCAACACACCAAGCTTATGATTATTGAATGTAAGACCCCTCTTTTGGTTGTGTTAAGAGTGAGTTGGTCACACAAGGTCAGAAAACTCTCCAGTAATAGAATAATACACAAGGCAATCCTGGATTTACTCATAGAGAAGTCAGAGGTAGGCAAGATGACCTTGCTCTTGTGATGACCTACTGGGCTATCAGGTACCCAGCCTCGTCTTTATTCCTGCTCATTGTCATTAGTGTTCTTGGAGGCAACCTTTGTTTTCTTGGAATCTCACCCTTGTTTTGTGTTCTTGGAGGCAACCTGTGTTTTCTCGAATCTCACCCTTGTTTTTTGTTTACATCCTATAGCAGGAGATCCATCTTTGTTTTGGTAAGAAATTTTGCACAATATGATCTTTTATCTAGAATTGTTCACTTAAATACAACTGCTCTGATATTGACAGTGAAGACTGAGGATGGATAGGGAGGGAGAAAGCCACTGCCCTTGCCACAGTCAGGTCACCACTGCTGTAATATTCAGCACTTAACACTATCCCGAGTCCCTTCCACCAGCCACTGATGGGGATCTCTACAACTTCATTCTTCTGTATTTAAATTATTAGTAAGGTAAATCTCAGTTTACCACTGGCAGAAATTCAATGTAGTATAAGCTATAAGGCCAAAATAAAAGGATTGATTGAACTTACTATGGCAAAACTCCTTAACTCTTTAGGAAGTTATAGCTGTGACATTTAGAAAAATAACTCCTCTGCCCAAGTGAATTATTCACATATGAAACTCCTTCAAGCCTGTTACCTGCGTTGATTCACCTGAGCACGTACCTCAGCCTCCTTACAGACTCCTGTCTCTGTATTTCTCACTAATTAGAGTTGTCCAACTTCCTCTGATTTCCACTGCAACTTATTCTTCAAGTCTTTGGAATTTTATCATCATTTCTAATCTGCTCTCATCAAATTCTGGTCCCTTCAAACGTTTTTATTATTTATTCCTGATATGAATATTCATCTGAATATAGGTTTAGAGTTAGTGACTCCTTAGAAATCCCACAATCCCTTGTGATAGAGGCCTGCCAAAAGTTATTTTCACTGAGAGCTGGAGAGTCTAGCTGGGGAGAGAGGATGGGGGTCTCTTTCTGGGGATACTGACCAGCCCTGCTCCCCTCTCCTTGATAATCGTGACCACTTGGGTAGGAAATATCTCCATGGCATTTTGTTTATGATCATAGGAGAACAGATCACACTTTCATTTTGCCAAGGTAAATGATACCCAGATTGCTTGTAGAATTCCCTCGGGGTACTGGTGAGCATTGCATAAAGGGGGGGGGGATTGTACAGAGGCAAACAGCAGATGTCGCTGATATTCCTGCACACCACTGTGGACCCTGAGCACTGCTGTCTTTGTAGCTCTGTACCCGAGCAGTTGAAGTGGATGGGAAAACCATCTGTTCAGGGAGGCAGGTAAAAGAGAAGACCATAGAAAGGCATCCCTTGAAAGAATGATGGACACAGCTTATGGTTTCCAGGATGCTGAACACCATTGTTTAGACCCAGACCATAGTGGCCTGGTGCTTTGAATAAAAATAATAGCACTTCAGATGGAAATAATAGCACTTCAGGGTTACACAAAGAATGTCTTCTACACTCCTGGACTTGGGACAAAGAGAGGATTGGAAATTGTGTGTGGGGAGGAGAGGGGGAAGGGAGACATAAAGAATAGATGATGGGTTTACCACGCTGATAAAAAATACAAGTAAAATAAAAAACATTCTGTTTCTCTCCTTTGAAATAATTACAGCTTAATGACTTCTATGAGCAAAATTTCTACTCCTTTATAAGAATTTAGCAGTGGCCTTTTAATATTAATTCAGTGTTTTCAGTGATCAGCTTTGAGAGAGGTTTTGCCTGGTGCTAGTTAGGGGTGAACCTTCTGAGGGTAGCCTCCCCATGTAACCAGGTCTGACATGATTAAGTTCTGTAAACCTCAGCTTCCACATCTGTGAAGCAGAAATAGTAGTTATGGCACTGCCTCCACAGGTATTTAAAATGAAAATTAAACAATATTGTCATATAATAAATTTGGCATAGTACAGACAGTCCTTGAATTTTTTTTTTTTTTTTTGCTTTGTGATACTATTAATCAGGCTACAAATTTGGTTTCTAAAGTAATTTTCACAAAGCCACTAGACTTTGTTAAACTGTCATGGAAAAGATAGCTATGTTTTTTTTTCCATTGTTTATTTTCCAAGTAGATACATGATTTCACAGTTTATCAGCTGTGATCCAATCCCAGTGTCATTCTCTGGGAAAACTGCCTTCTCTAATTAAGGAAGGTGGGTACAGACTTTGGAAACTAGGGCAGAGAATTCAAGGTTGCTTGTCTAAGGTGGCTGACTTTGAACTCAAACAATTCTTTTCTTCTGTTATAGCCTGATTTTTGCCTGGAATAATGCTAATATCTCTTCACATTTTCCAGGGTAGTAGCTTCGCTGACAGTTTGATAATCAGGTAGTTGAAGGTGTTGGTATTTATCCATTTCTTATCTAGATTCACCAATTACTTCAAGGAAATAATTTTAACATTTTATATAACCCTTGTATATTAACAACAATAAAACCAGAAGACACATATAACCAACAATAATCACTGTGGTTTTTTTATTGGTGACTCACTTAAACTTAAGGTAAAACTATTTGAAAAGGAAATTGCGTTATCTGAATATGTACAGACTTTTCTTGTTATTATTTTCTAAGTTACACAGTATAAGATCTTTTTTTCAATATAATTCATGTTGTGTGAAGTGTTATAAGTAAAATAAAATAAAATATAGGAGAATAATATCTGTGTTATTGAGAATGCTCTACCATATTATACAAGGGACTTGTAAATTTTTATTTTTACAGGAAGTCCTGGCACTTGCACATACCAAGAAATAAATGAACACACACACACACACACACACACACACACACACACAGCCATCCATTTAACCCTGACTCTCCAAATCTCAGTGTTACAACATTTAAAAGAGTTTTTGGCTATAGTCAACAAGGACAAGGAAGTGAGCTTCAGGCAGGAATCTGACATCAGGCTAGAATAAAGAAGTAATTTCAGGCAGGAATCTAAATCTTAGGCTAGAACAAGGAAATAGACTTCAGCATGAAAATGACTTTGGGTTAGGGCAGGGAAGTTGGCTCAGATATTTTGGTCATCCTGATAAGCCCTTAGAAACAGTGATCAAAAGAGTGATCACATACTTGGGTTTAATGCCTTGCTTGTTCTTTGACCATTTGTATTTATTGTATTGCTAGACCCTCAACCTAGAACTGACCTTAATACATGCATGTCATTCAAATGGTATAAAAGCGAAAAGGAGGAGGGGGGATGGGATGGAGGTTCGGGGGGGGGGAAATAGGGAAAGAGGATGACATCTGAACTGTAAATAAATAAAATAGCCAATAAAAAAGAAAAAAAAACAATTATAGGCAGCCTTCCATGTATTCTAATTTTTGTGGTTTCAGATGTTAACATAAACATAAGATAAGAGCTTAAGAATACGACTTGAATGATCTCTAACTATCCCTAGACTCTATCAACATCACCAAATCAAAAAGCAACAACTTACACTCTAAATGCTGCTCGTCTTCTGCAAATAACTTTCAAGCTAAGAAGGTGTTTTTTTTAAATCAACATATTCTAAAATTGAAATCCAAACTGAAAATTATAGCTAAAGTGTGATAGTAATGTTGGAGAACATAGAAAGGAATAACAAAAAATGAGAGAGAGAGAGAGAGAGAGAGAGAGAGAGAGAGAGAGAGAGAGAGAGAGAGAGGGAGAGGGAGAGGGAGAGGGAGAGGGAGAGGGAGAGGGAGAGAGAGACAGAGAGTGAGAGGCAGAGAGAGAGACAGAGAGACAGAGAGAGACAGAGAGACAGAGAGACAGAGAGACAGAGAAAGTGGATAGAGTGACAGAGGAAAGAAACACACAGAGAGAAAGAGACACGAAAGTTTAGGTTTCCCAGTTTATTACTCAATCACATAGATGTTCCGGAGCAACAGAGAAAAATTCCTAGTTGTGCTGCTGTGATGGTTAGTTTTAATTAGATAAATCAATCCTCATTGTTAGTAAGATACACTTTGAGGCCTTTCTGTGAAGATATTTCCAGAGAGGATTAAAAGAAAAACCAGATATGCAAGCAGCTTTACCCTCCCTCTGCATCCTTCTCCATGGCTGTGGACTGAACCCTTGCCATCTGTAAACAGAATGGAAGCCTGGCTTCCCCCATTGCCCTTTGCCAGGTAGTTAATCACAGCATAGACAAAAGGCCCCTGCCCCATTTTTCCTTATAAAGCTTTAGAAACCTAAGGGGATTTGTCATGTCCCTGATGTCAATATCTGTGCTCCAAAGCTTTCCTCAGGGCCAATCAGAGCTGGTCGTCTGCCCAAGGCTCATGTTGAGCCCCTGACTTCACTTCTTTTAATGTTGCACCTGGGTTTTGAATGAAAAGCCCAACTTTAGAACATAAAAGATGCTGGATAAATATTTTCCAATACATGAAAAATATTTAGTAGACTACATTAGTGTTTTGCTACTAAAACTTTCCTAACAGGAAAAACATTCTTGGTGAAAAATTTTAAAATAATCAAATAAAAAGGAAAAACAAGGAAATAAATTACATTAGTAAATTATATGATATTTATAAATGTTTATGTTCCAGCTTTGTCCTGCTTTGTTCTCCTCCCTTTCCTCCCCCCTCCTTTTCCTCCTCCCTCACCTCTTCCTTGTCCTTCTCCTTTTTTGTTTTGTTTGTCATTGTGGAACTGCTGCCTCTGGAAAACACCAGCCTTTGATTCCCACTGATAATTTAACCCTTAGACGCTTTTCTGGCTTTGGATGGATACAGGACACTTGATTGGAAGCTCAGTAAAAAGTTCTGTATATTTCCCCAAGCATATCAGTATTACATGCCAGATTTCTTTTCCTACAGGGGATGCTTATTCATTCAGCAGACTCATGAGGGTTTGTGTATGGGCATGTACCACATACGGATGCCACAGAGGCCAGACCATATCAGATTCCCCTAAAGCTGAGTTGCAGGAAGTTGTTAACTACCCAGTGTTCGTGCAGGGATCAGAACTCAGATCCTCTGCACTGTCTCTCCAGCCCACATTCAACAATTTGTGAGTGAGCTCTTAACTTCAACTCCAAGTATTACTTGGATACTCAATCTTTTTTTCTCTCCCTCTCTTTGATTTTTGTTTTTAAATTTTTAGATTTTATATATATATAATACACACACATATACATATATACATATATACATAATGTCTGACAGCAGCTGTCTTTCCCTCTTCTCTTCCTAGTCCCTTTCCCCACTTCCTTTCCCCACCCAGATCCACTCCTCCTCCATTTCCTTTCTCTTCAGAGAAGGGCAGGCCTGCCAGGATTATCAACCAAGCCTGTTATATCATCAAGTTACAATAAGGCTAGACACATCCCTTCGTATTGAGGCTGGATGAAGCAACCGACTAGGAAGAAACAGGTCTAATCATTTCAACGTCAAAAAGCTGTGCTTCATTTTAAAGTTTTAAAACAAAAAAAGCTACTTCCTAATTAGACTCTCTCTCTCTCTCTCTCTCTCTCTCTCTCTCTCTCTCTCTCTCTCTCTCTCTCTCTCTCTCTCTCTGTGTGTGTGTGTGTGTGTGTGTGTGTGTGTATGGGAGCTTGTTCTCTAAATGTCTGTTCCTAGCTGTGTACCTGCTTGCTAAATTTATCACACGGCACTTGATGCATATTTATAGTAAATACCATAGAGGTATGAGTACAAATACAACCCTCAGCATGCCATTCAGCTCCGCGGCCTCAGCCTCAAACAGCCCTCATCAGAGGCCATGTGGAAGTAACTGACAACGTTTGCCAGCCTTTACTCCCTCAAGCCAAATGGCACAAAGTGGAGCTGCTTCTGGCCACTAAGTGCGTGCTGCTTTGTGACCCAACACAGCCTTATTTATTCATAATGGCAGGATGAGCAAAAGTCCATGACCAAGTCAAAGTAAACGGGTTTCCATAAAGCTTATCTTATAAACATCTGATAGTGATTAAAGAAAGGCTTGCACTTAGGAGACGCTTGATCCTAATTTCCTTGCGGACATTTGGAGGTTAATATTATAGATTTATACTATTTGGAACGAAGTCACACATGGCTTGAATTGCCTCCGTGAGAAATGATGCAGGGTTGCTTTTAGGACTGAAGTAATTAAGTGCTTTTTAAGCCTTCGTCTTACTCTCAGACGTGCAGGTTTGTGGCTTTGAATACATAACTCTAGCACGAATACAGTTGCTAATGGTATCTTTAACTAAAATTGCTTATTTTATTCTAAAACAAAACAAAGAGAAAAAGAAAACAAACCTCCAAACAAAAACAGCATCACAAGCTCCCTCACAGGTATTCAATAGCATACATAGTTAAAGCCGGTTTGTGTTAAACTCTTTTTCTTTTTCAGGCACAACAGACACAAACCCACCTAGTGTTACCATATCTTTAAGTAGATTTCATAGTAACGTATGATTCAAGTGGGAGCATGGGTGATACAAATATGTTAATTGTCAAGTAAGTAGGTGAAATGTGTTGTATGTGGATCTAAACAAACCGATTTTACTAAAAATAAAAATTTAAACCACAAATAAATCATATTTCTACCATAGTTTGTAAAAAGAAAGACAAAACAGCAAATAATCTGTCACTGTCTTTTACTTGGGAATAAAACTACGACATATGTGTTTGTGTGTGTGTGTGTGTATGTGTGTGTGTCTGTATGTGTGTGTGTGCGTGAGCCTTTTTTGTGCATATTTCTTTTATGTCAAAAAGAAAATATGTCCACAGCAAGATGATCCTAGTTTTGGTGAGTGTGTTTTGTGGCATGTCATTTTACCAGGTGTATCAAGATGTACTCGTTAAGAATAACTGGACAGGTGTTGTATTAAGGTCAGTGCAGCTTGTGTTATTGAATTTTCTTTCTTTGTATTTTGGTCTTTCTTCTTCCTACATTAAGCCTACTAGAAAAAAAAAGATGCTTCTTTATTTATTATGGGTGCATTAAACCTTTTGGGATTTCAAATTCTTTCGTCAATATGCACGAACACTTCCAACGCTCGAATAAGATAATGTGGCCTTAAAAAGTGATCCTTCTATCTCTCCCTTTTTCTAGAATATAATCTGTAGACAGGTAATGCATAATGTTAGGTAATGGACCACATCAACTAAGGCATGCCAATAAATCCTTGCACTGACCTTATATGTAATGTTTTTTTCCAAGAGAAATGTTTTAAGTGAGGAAAAACTCTTCTCCTTGTTATCTTTGTTGTGTTTTCTTTAACAGGAGAAGGGTATTGTTTTCTGCTGTGCATTTTTTTCTTCTTCTGTTAGCCTTCAGGATCTATTCAACTTAAATTTGTAATTAAAATAATATATATCATTACAAAACAGTGAAGAATGTTTGCATGATAACAAAATAAGTCAGCAGGACAAATTATAGAAAAGCACACAGAACCAAAAATGCACATTCAAAAAAGTAAATACTGATCAGTTTAGTCAGTGAGAAAACATTCCACATAATTTTATCGTAAAACTGTGTCCTGATTGGCTTATCCAGCATGGGACCTTTTGTGCACTCTGGTCTATGTCAGCCATCCACACTGGCAACCATCCTAGCTGATACTAATATTGGTGTCACTAGGTGAGCAGTGTTGTCACAATGTTAAATTCATACTGGTATCTCACAACTTCAAAGATGTCCCTCTGTTCTCCCTCAAGTCCCTATTCCAGGCAAAGAAATAATTACTCCTTGAGCTCTTGTACATTGAATTCTCGACTACATCTCAGAAAGCATAAAGGAGAACTATGTGATGGTGAATCCAGATACATAATAAGGACCCACACAATGCTGTTTCTTGCTAGTGTTCTGACATCAACCTTTAGGTGTGATGTGTCTCTGTGTTTGACAGACACAGCACCCATCTTAATGAGGTACCCTGGCTTAGCAAGTTACCCCAGAAGAACAAGAACATTTCATTTTTCTATAAAACTTTGAATTTCTGGAGAAAAGTTCCCTTTCTTGTTTTTTCCCTTACTTGAGTCTGGTATCGAAATAATATTTTGAGATTCACTGCACAGTGTTTGCTAAATTGAAGATTTAGCAACCTCCAGATGGGTTCTGATATCGACTTCTTATATCTAGATAAGCAATTCAGGTTAAAATGAAAAGCAAACCAGGTTGAGAATGGCTAAGCTAATAATGTAAAGACCATCAGCTCTTATCATATAAAAATTACAAAAAATTAAAATTCTGTAGAACTTTTTTATTGTGGGTGCATAAAGAGAAGCCTCGAGTATTGTCATTTCAGGAACACCTATGTACATCTCATTTCTCCATGGTCACTGTGCTTTTTCTGTTTCAAAATATCAAGAGTTTCTCAGAATTACTAAGCACCTGATACACTGTCAGGGATATTAATGAACCCCTCATCCTGGGCAGTTCTTTGTATAGTTAGAGACGGCTCCAAATTATCTATTGCAAGCAGTAAACCAACATCAGTCTTTACATGTACCTCATCTCTATGTAAATCCTGTTATCTGCTGGAGGAGTGATTTCTGATGTGGAGCATGAATTCACTGATACATGCATTGCCTCTGAAATAAAATTTTTTAGTACAAACATAAGAAAAAAGAACTCTCCTATTTTCCCAGGGTAGTTATATAGCGTATTCTAAGTTGCAGGCCTTGGGTCATATTCCTACTTTCGTATATTGGAGAAACTTGCTATATTTTTGTTTGGGGTGGTAATTTGTGGAAATATAGATGAACATAACATCTTTCTATTCTCATAATATCTCAATGCTGAGTATGTCAATGTGGTTTGGTACCACTTCTAATTATGGTTTCTTATACATAAGGTTTTCCACTTAGTTTTCTTGGTCAAAAGTCAAGACTTCCCTGAAACATACTGATAAACTTATACTCTCTTTGAGAATATACAATACTGTAGCACAGTGCTTCAAAAAGAAATCATTTTCTTTTTGATATTTCAAATTTTAGAAGAATTGGGAAGAATATAATTACTTTCACTTTAATTAAACAAGGCACTAATTTTAGCCATTTCTGTTTCATAAAAACATGTAATGAAATTGATAATCACAGAGAACTTGGAACTTCTCTTCCTTTTTACTGTTTCATTGGAAACGTTTTCCTAATCAGTAGTAATGAGAAGAATGGAGAGTTTAGAAGCTAAAACAACACATGTTCGCACATACAACATGATGGGAAAAATAGAAAACTCCATTATCCCCATTATTTATGTATATCTGTTAATAGAAAGGTCATAAATAACAATGACAGATTTTGATTTTGGTTTTTAGTACTGTCTAGCCTTTCTCAAGTGCAATGACTTGAGACTCTTACTTTTCTTGTTAACTCTGCCTATGGATATTATGTGTCTCTGTTGTAGAAAATAGATATATTCTTGGATAGATAGGAATAATTTTAGACCTTATTTTTCCTGAAGATCATGTGCAGGCCAACAGAAAAAAAAAACAAGTATTTGTATGGTCTGTAAGTGTGTGTTGTGCTGGTCATCATATGTAAAATATGAAATAAAATTAATAACAGGATAATGATAATCTAGAAGTATTAGGTAAGGCCACCCAGCCATCAGTAAATGAACAAAGGGAAGGGAATCCTTAGATTTATTGTCTTCCCATCAGGTCCTATGAACCACAAGTTCTTATGTTACTACCTTTTCTCTTGTAGGATTAGGTCCAGTGGACTTGTGTGCTGCCCGTATCTTACCAGTACACTGATTCTCCACTTCAGGTCTAGGATTTCATGATGAAGAGCTGTAGTCATGACCAGCTGTTAATTCTTAGGAAAATTCCTTACCTTACTGTACCTAGGCTTCATGCTTATTTCTAAGGATTATGATACCACAGAAATGGTGGTTTGTGTATACAAATAAGAGATGTCATGGGTTAGTATTTGCTTTTCTTAGATCATATGGCCTAGAGGAAGGTAGCTCCCAGACTCTGTAGATTTATGTTTGTCAAGAAACCTGGATATCATGTCAACTGTCATTTGCTGCACAATCAGATGACTAGCCCACAAATATAATCACTACAAGTTCATGAAAGGTCTCAATCTAGATTCACAAGAATGTTTCTAGATTTTCTGGAACTTATAAATTATGTAATATACTATAGCTTTGTTGTTTTAAACTGCTAATATCTGGGAATAGCTTGTTGCATTATAATTGTGATTGACTTTGTCTCAGAGACTACAGTGCTGTGAGAACCCTCTTGTTAGACTGAAAATGTATTAAAGCCAGTTGCAAAATAGGTGCACTGGGCTCAATTCTGGTAAGAGCGTTTTCACTGAGTTCATGGTGAGCCTGTGGGTATTCTAATACTTAGGTGCCTAAAAGGATAGATAGATGTAGTAGCTGATTGAGACTTCATGTCAATCTCTCTGTCTTCTCTGTCTTTAGAATAATAATAATTACAAATGACCACTCACCCTGTAAATTAGTAATAAGTAAGAATAATCTTAGATGGAAGGACAGACAAGTGCCATATAAAGATGTGAACACATAATCCCAACAAATGAAAGATGACAGTATTGTCCTTAAAAGGCCAGATGGACTATGGGAGATAACGATAGATTTCTAAGAAGTTAAAAAACAAGAGTAGCTTAAAATTTTCAGGAATCTATGCAGAAGATGGAGCAGAGCGAACACAAGAAACAGAGGTGACGTGTGACTTCAAGGAAATGATGTTTATAGGTACAGTAAGGCAGATGCACTTATGGACTGATTATGACAACATGCACAAGACCAACACAAGATTACACCAGACAAAATCCCAACATAAAGTAGGGAAGACAGGCCTCCCTAGCTGAGGAAACTATTGGTATTTGATTGCTGCTGGAAGAGGGAGAGGCAGTTTTCTTCAATGGAATTACACCTGGTACATCAACTGCACTTCAGGGAAGGCCTTATGACCATGAGTAGTTGGATGATACAAAATTAATTTGAGAGGAGTTGAGAGAGGGAATGTATATGATCTAAATACATTATATGAAAATTTCAAAGAATAAGTTCATTATCTTTTAAAAATATCTTAGTTGGAGAAATTCTCTACCTGAAAGTTGACTACCTATTGAAGAATATCAAATTTTCATCTTCACTTCTTGAGAATCATGAGAGCTGGCCTTTATTTTTAAAAGCAAATAGAAAGCAAATATTGGGAATGAACAGATGTTCATCCACCACATGGAGCTTGTCTTAGTATCTTTCACAAGCAGGCCTTGTGTTTCATTGACCACACCATTAAAGAAATCCATCATACCAATTCCAGAAACTTTGGCTCAGAGATGACAAATCCCATAAGTAGCATCAGTAAGTTAGTAATACTATGGCTATAGCCATATTGTCACAATAACTCAATACATGCATTGCTGAGATTTATTTCTGATCTGTCATCCATTAGCCACCACCCTTGAAGAAGTCAAGGAAGTGAGGACAAATTCTTTTGCAAGTTACAACCACTTTGACATAACATTCTATTGAATGTTTAGTATAACAAGGTTATTACTTGTCAAAATAGTTCTCATTTTTCTGGCTTTAATACATATTCACTATAAACACAAGAATAAATTCATACATTATAGCATGCTAGAGGCTGAAAGCAGGTGTTTTTTTTTTCTTTCTATTTTACTTCAACAATCTGGCAAACAATTCTCTAACTTCACAATTGGCCAAGATATACTTAATATTTTTTATGAAAACATTTGTCTCAGTGGAGTTATTTGTCAGTCAGGATGATGAGAGAGTTTTCTTTTAAAACAGAAAGCTATGTTGAAATTTCAAAGCATCTAATAGAAAAGATTTTGCTTATTGCACAATAGACTCATAAGGTTCTTGAGAAGGAGTTTGCTTTAACCAGTGGGCATCAGTATCCATTTCAACTCATACGATGTGGTCTTCCAGAGAATATTCAGAGTAGTCATAGCATGTATTGAGAGAAGGGAAGAAGGAGGCATGAAGAATTGGCTTTGTCCAAATTTATTTATAGAACCAATACTTCTGAAAAACAAAACATGATATTCTTTTGCTTGAAAATTGGGTTTTCAAAGCAAGGCTGTTTCCTTGGTGACATGGCAGGGCATCAGGAGCAACCAGAGCTGCTTGAGTATGATATCTATTATTTAAATGTTTGGAGGTCAATATTTTAGTAAAACAAACATATCGAGTATAAATATGATAGGAACTGAAGTACTAAAGTCTCATGCCTGAGGATAGCTGCCCTAAGCTTGACCTGGTGAACCAGCCAGGGGCAGGAATGTGTATTTCTTGGCCATTTGTCTTAATTCATTGAAATGCCAGAGATGATGTCCCAGGGAAAGAACAACTTGGTATGGAAGTCGAGCAAAGATGCCCTCTGATCATTAGGGTTGATTTAAAGATTGTTGACATCATAGATGAGATTAGATTAGAGAGAAATCTCCTCAAGGTCTAGTTAATCACTTTGTAGTGTGCTCACTCTACTATTACTTTTACTCCCTACATTTTGTTACCCATTGCCTACGGGTTCACCCTCTACCCCACGCTTGTGGATTTATACATAGACCATTGATGGGGAAGTCGATTTTATTGTCCTTTGTGGCTTTTTTCTTTATCTTTGTCCCTCAAATAGCTGAGCTTCTGCTTTGGTCTTTGATTTTTAAACACATATTCTTAAACCTTTCTTATTTTATTCTATGGTGTTTGAATCCATAATTTAAAGCCTTCTCGGTTTCTTATTTTCTAAAATAATAGGACCTGTGAGCTTTATTTTCCTATTGTTCTGCATCATTTCTCCAGGCTCTGTGTCTAGGATCTATCTGTTAACTTGTCTTTTCCTTCTTTGTGCCTTTTGTGGATGGCTAAGTGTCTCTGAAAGGCCCATATGATAAAAGCATTGTCACAAGCATAGAGCTCTTCTGTGAGGTTGTAGAACTATTAGGAGATGATGTTCATAAGGAGGATGGAGGAAATTATGTCATCAGAAGCATACCTTTGAGGAGATACTTGGACTGGACCTTCCTCTTTTCCTTCCTGGTCACCAGGAAATGAGTGGTGTTGGCCTCTTCTGTAGCAATGAGGCTGGTGACTGGGTTGAAATACTTGAACGTGCGACCCAGTATACATCTTTCCCCTTTAAAATGATTATCTCAAGTGTGTGGCTATAGCAACAGAAGGCTGACCAAACCCTTGCTGGGGAATTTTAATAATTCTACAGTTACAGAATCTATCACTATATTTATCAGGGCATATATTTCATTTATTCTGTATTCTTGGGGATCCCAGCATCTAATAGGATTTCAACAAACTATAAAAAATAATTTTGTATTTTTTTTTGAGAATATATTTTGAGCATATTTATTTCCATCTCCAGTTTCTTCCAGATCCTCCTCATCTCTCCACTCACCCAACTTCTCTCTCTCTCTCTCTCTCTCTCTCTCTCTCTCTCTCTCTCTCTCT
>NW_021604764.1:445272-448107 GCF_004785775.1 Grammomys surdaster
CTCTCTCTCTCTCTCTCTCTCTCTCTCTCTCTCTCTCTCTCTCTCTCATCTCTCCTTTTATATCTCTCTCATTTAAACAACAACAACAACAGCAGCAGCATTGAGGTTGTGTTCCTGGTCATGAAGACTTCGTTGAATTATGATTGATATACCAAGTGTCACTCCACTGAAGAAAACTGACTTAGTACTTGAATGGGAAACTTTTTTTTCCAGATAAATTTGTCAGTTCAAAACAATTATTCCAACATCATAGATGACAAGGTGAATGAATCCACCAAAATATCTTAAATCATCATATTCTTTGTTAATCACATGAAAAATATTCTACTGAATATCTAAGACTTCTCCTTGAAGTTTTCATTCTTCACAAGTCTGCAGGGTGAGGAGTAGACTGCTTACCCCACTTTCATCTTCTGGCTTTGATCAACAGTTGCATAGTTTCCATATCACTATTTCTTTCCACCAGCATCTAGAGAAGTCAGCCTTCTTCTGTAGGCTATTAGTCATTCCTAGCTGCTTCTAATTCTACCATTAGATGGTGAATAGTAGGGTGGATCTTAAAGCAGAGAAGGAAGCAGTGGACGCCACTAGGATTCTTGCCTTGGAGCATCAGTATAATTGTGTTCCTTCAGTATTATACATTTACCCATCAGTGTATACTTAGCAACATGCCATGCAAAAGGACTGACTATAACATGTGTAAATTCACTTCCTTGTAAGGATCTCTCTCTCTCTCTCTCTCTCTCTCTCCCCCCTTTCATTAAAAAGTGTCCCCCAGTTTACCATCGGCTACTTTATGAAAGACTTTATAGCTTTGGCCTTCAAACTATATACATATACTTTTCCCCTGTATCCAATTTTTCCATTGTCAGTGCCATGCTTGGGTTAACCAATAGTAATATTGTCTTTTTCTGAAATCTGAAGAAAAATTTAATGGAGATGAAAGTTTCTAAGAATTGCCTAGAGTGGATGGAGGTATAAAATAATGTCCTTTGAGAAACACTGCCATCAGTATAACAATGAATAACTTAGAAAGCTTGGTGTGGTAGCACATAGCTATAATCCCAGAAGATGTCAGACTGAAACATAAGAATCTTGATTTAAAGGCTAGACTTGACCATACAACAGTATAAATGGACCTGATCTCAACAAATCAATACAAGCACTACCACCACCATCAATAATAACAACAAATGTCAATTGCTTCACATCAAACCATGAACTTTGTTAGAAGAGTTCTTGGAGGAATAGTGTATCCGGTTTGCTTTCAACTCAATTCACCTTCACTCAATCATTTCTAGATAGCATCATTGTCTCCTCAGTAGGTCTAGCTTTCCATTTCTCCTGTGTCCTTCTCTGTGTAGCAACACTACACATCCACCAGTAGGCAGTATCCATGAATAGTGTAATATGAGTCTCTTCCCTTTGGATATCATCAGTATACCTCCCTCACACTATTGTTCTCTGGCTTAGACATTTCTAGAAGTTCTAGAAGGATACTTTACAATGTCTGTCATATTTGGAAACAACTATTTTGAAGGAAGTGTTTTGCATTCACCACTCTAAGGCTGTTTCCTTCTCTCTCTAGCAGCATGAGCCCAGGGGCACTACTTAAAAGCAGAATATTAGAGGCTATTCAGAATTCTATGTTAAATATATAGAGTGTGTCATTCCACTCTTTGGTTGATGACCATTGTATTCTTGAGTTCCATGTGACAGCATGGGAACTGGCTTAGAAAAATAAATAAAAAAAAACCCAAATCACATTTTGTCTGCTTTGTTTTAAACACCCCCACAAGTACAGTGCCTCCTTCAGCCACTTAGCCGTTATACTTCTGATTCATTCAAATTATAGTAATTAATTGTAATCATATGGAAATAAATCAACATTTGCCACGGAGTGTTTGTTTAAAGGCATCTATCCATTATAAAAGCTTTCAAATGTCAAATGATGCATAATAGATGTGAATATGATGTTTGTCATAGAATTTTCCCATTACAATATTGTTTCTTCTCTTATGACTTTTTGAGACCACCAGTTTTCCTTTCCGGGAATTTTACATTCCAGCTGTTGACTCATCATAAGGTAAAGCCCCACCACTTCTATAGTTCTGACTTTGGAAACTAGATACAGGAAAACTTAGAAAAAAACAATATAACTTATGAGCCTCAAAGGAGCAGAATAAAAAGTAGACTCTAGGAGGTAAAGTGAAGAATTAATAAGCAAAAGAAAGTTGAAGGCAGGGTTCATGGTAAATAAATGTGATGCTTCAGATAACTCGCAAGGCTGTTGAAGCTCCATAATCCGTTCTTGGGCTGGCTATGAAATTGGATTGAGCCAATAATTTTTTCTACTTTTACAGTCTATATCTGGCAGTAATATAGTGATCAGTATTGATCTTGAAGACAGTTGGCATGACAGGTTCAACTAGTTCTTAGTTTGATCAATTCTTAGATATGGATTTAACCTTAAAAAAAATCTGTTCTTCATAAAATTATGATCAGCCGAACTACCTGTGACAGAACATTGACAGCATAGCAATAGATTTTGCTCTATCAATAACACAGGGGGAAGCTTCAGTATTCAATACTTACCAGATGATTTTAGATTTAAAAAAAAAAACTATAATTAGGAAGAGTTTAGAAACTACATATTTCTATCTATCTATCTATCTATCTATCTATCTATCTATCTATCATCTATCCATCATCTATCTATTATCTATCTATCTATCTTCTATCTATCTGTCATCTCTGTATCTACCCACCCATCCATACATCCACCCACCCATCCATCCATCCATCCATCCATCCATCCATCCATCCATCCATCCA
>NW_021604764.1:448117-540477 GCF_004785775.1 Grammomys surdaster
CCATCCATCCATCCATCCATCCATCCATCCATCCATCCATCCATCCATCCATGTATTCTACCTATTTACCTGCCTGTCCACTTACCTACTTATGTTCTGCCACCCTGTTATCTTCATGTACTCCTCTCTAAGTTTTTCAAATCATATTTATTTTCATGCTACTTTGGTTTTAGAAAGAAACCACTAAAGAAAACTCTTTACACTTCATTGAATTCTCATCGCTATTTATTTTCATTCTCTAAAATTTAGGGTATATTTTTAATGCAAGTTTCCATGTTTTATTCCATATGTTGCTGTTCCATTTTGTAAACAAATCACCTCATACTCACTGAATTTGTCAGATTGTTTCATTAGCATACATTATTTATACAGAGAAAAGGATTTCTTATACCATTTTCACATATATGGCAGCATACTTTGATACTAGTCATTTCTTTTGTTACCTTTAAAATTTTTCTTCCCTCTTTGCTCTTTCCACACCATTAATGGTTCTCATCTTACACTTATGTTGTTCACTTATTCCTCAGGATTATATAGATGCAAATGTGATACTTATCTTTATCCATGTTAAGTTCTGTTATAATTGCACACATGGTACAACCCTGACACAGAAGAGTGAAGGCCAGATTATTATCCCAAGTTCTTTTTACTTTGTTGATGGTTTGTTCCTTTTACAAACAGTGCTGTAGAAATCATCCATATACATGGTATGAGAATATATCTAACAGATTACAGAAAATGAGGTGTGAAAAGCCTCACGTCTTAAATGATCTATATTTTATATTTTCTCTAGCTATGTATGAGAGTTATTATTATTATTATTATTTATTATTATTATTACAAAATCTTCAAAACCTGGAAGTATATGACCTTAATTTGCCAGTCTAGGAATATGAAATAATACAGTGGCTTATTTTATTTTGTATTATGGCCATAATGTTTCCTGTGGTTGTTTGCTGTTAGATTTTTCTTTTCTGAAAATTTGTTCATATTCTTTGCTAATTTTTAATCTTTGAGTCTGTGGATCTATAGGCTCTCTACTTCACTGTAAATGCCTCAGTTCTGATATCATGTATACTTTCTTTTTCTGTGACTTTCCATGTTTTCTGTTTGCTAACATAAATGTACTTAAAGTTTATTTTCCTTACATAAAAAGCACCTTAATTATTTAGTACTTAATACATAATGTCTCATTAGTACACTTAAGTATCAGAAAGTTAAGCTTTCTAGAAAATTCACCAATCCTTAATAACTGCCACTTAAATTTCATGGAAGTTCTCAATTATTTTTAGATTTTTTTTATGTAATATTTCAGTCATATTCTTTTTTCTGGAAAAATATGCATATATATGCACATGCATGAACATGTTTTGACATATAATTGCATTGTATAATAGACAATGTGTCTCGCACTTTCTTATTCTTATTTCTACTTTTGATCACGTTAATAAGTCAAGTTAATAACATCAAATGTGTGCTGCAATACTTTTCTTCATACTAGATGATTCAATAAGGCCTTTTAAATTAAACTTTATACATTAAATATATTTGTTACATTATTATGTCATCTTGTACCTAATCATCACATATTTTTTATTTATAGCATTGTTATTTCTAAAGTAAAATGTATATATTTAACAACAGATTTGGATAAGTTTTGAACAATGTACATAATTATGTAACAATCCTTACACAAGACTCACTTTAGTTTGAATTTACATTCTTCTCATGAATACTGGCATTGTGCGTGGTTCAGGTATCTCTTAGATAATTGGACATTTTTATGTGAAAGATCAATTCAAATATTTTGCTCAATTTCAAATTGGACCATTTGCCTTCTTGTTACAGATCCATAGTGATGTTCTGTGTTCAAGTTCATGTTCAACACATGCACTAAGAATGTTTTTCTAATCTAATATAGCTTTTTTTGTGTTTGTTTCTTAAATGTGGTGTCTTTTAAGGAACAGAAGTTAGCAATTTTTATAAAGTCTTATTAATTATTTTTCTTTGTGGTTGGTACCTTTCACATTTATTGCATTAAACTTTTATCTGTAGACCATGGAATTATCTCTTATGTTTCCTTCTAAAAGTATTTTGCTACCAGGTATACACTTAGGTTAATCAATGAACAATTTTGAACTAGCCTCTCAAGCATAGTGTGTTAAAATTAAGTGTTTTTAATTGTTTTTATTTTATTTTATTGTTTATTTTATTTATTTACATTTCAAATGTTATCCTCATTCCCAGTTAAACTCACTATTCCCTCCTACATCCTCCCTCTTGCTATGAGGGTGCTCCCCAACCCTCTCATTCACTCCCATCCGTTCCCACCTCACTGCCCTAACATTACCCTACCCTGGGGCATCGAGCCTCAACAGGACCAAAGGGCTCCTCACCCATCGATGCAAGATAAGGCCATCTTCTGCTATATATGTAGCTGGAGCCATTGGTGCCTCCATGTGTACTCTTTGATGGTTTAGTTCCCAGGTGTTTTGGAGGGTCTGGTTGGTTGATATTGTTGTTCTTCCTGTGGGGTTCCTAACCACTTCAGCTCCTTCATTCCTTCCCCTAACTCCTCCATTGGTGTCCCCGTGCTCAGTCCAATGGTTGGCTGCAAGTATCCACATCTCTATTGGTCAAGCTTTGGCAGAGCCTCTCAGGAGACAGTTCTATCAGTCTCCTGTCAGCAAGCACTTCTTGGCATCAAAAGTAGTGTCTGGGTTTGATATCTGCAGATGGAATGGATCCCTAGGTGCAGCGGTCTCTGGATGGCCTTTTCTTCAGTCTCTGCTCTACTCTTTGTCCTTGAATTTCCTTTTGACAGGAATTAATTAATTCTGAATTAATATTTTTGAGATGGGTAGGTGGCCCCACCTTCAACCCGGGGCCATCACTATCAATGGATATAGTCTGTAAAAGTTCTCTTTCCCTTTTGTTGGGTATTTTGGCTAATGTCCTCCCTGATGGGTCCTGGGAACCTCTTGGATTCCTGGCATCTGGGACTTTCTAGTGGCTGTCTATTGAAAGTATTTTTTTCATTAATTTCCTTTGGCATTTATGTCAGAAATAAATTGACCACATACCTGTGTATGTCATCTTCTAAGTGGTATTCTTTTATTTTGATCTATGTATATGGTTATCCTTGTTCCAAATGATGCTCTGATTTATCTGTGTTTTTATTAAAAGACATAACAGGGGGAGATAAGTTTCCCCAAACTATTTTCCTTATTCAAAATTATTGCAGATATCTTTTTTATTAACACAAATTTTAGAATCAGTTTACTAATTTGTAGGAAAAAAAACAGCTGGAAATTTGGTCTGGATTTATTGGAATGTTCAGACCTACTTGAAAGAGACATACTCCCCTTCCTAAAGCATTGACTATTCCAGTCTTCAGCTGTAGAGACTCCACTTATTCAGAAATCTTTTGCTTCTCTCAAATGTTCTAAAGGTTCTAAGCATACAATTCTCACACATAATTTAGGAACTATTTCTCTGAGAATATTCTCTAAAAAATATTTGTAATAGTCTTTATTGCTTTATATGGAGTTATTTACTGAAGTCTATTTTCCAGCTCATTGCTGTGCATCAAAAAACAATTAATTTCTGCATATTCACTTATATCATACAACCGTGTAAAAGTCTGTTTTAGTTCTAATTTCCTTTTAATTATATTCTTTAGGGTTTACTATATTTACAATAATGGTGTCTGTAATTATAGATCAGAATATTCTTCTGCTTGCTATCTATATTCCTTTAGTATATTTTATTTGCCTAAGTATAGTTAGAGTTGAGTCTTGTCTGGTTCTCAACTTTAGTGGGCTAGCATCTAGTATTTATTATTTAGCAGGACATTGACTTTAGGCTTTTGTACATGTTCTTTATCACAACATGATCTGCCCTTCCCTCTCTTTTTGCTATTTGGTCTGCCACAGATTTGTAATGGGATCATGAGTGAATATTAAATTTTTGTTATTTTTTAAAAACTCTAACTGATATGATCTGATAGCTTTTCTTATTTATTTAGCTCTTTTCAGACAATGTATTTTGGTCATATCCCTTCCTCTCCGCCAACCCCTCCTATATTCTCCTCACTTCCATACCCATCCAACTTCCTCTCTCTTCCCTCTCTCTCAAAAACAAAGCAAGCAAACAAAAAGACCTAGAAAGATAAAAGGACACCAAACAAAGCAAAAAGTGCACACAAAACACAAGGAGTCCATGTGTTGGGCAGCTTCTCCTGGGCACCAGGCCTGCACGGAAATGTGACTGACACATCAGAGACACTCCACTGGAGAAAATAGGTTTTCTTTTTCCCAGCAGCTATCAATTGCAAATAGCTTCTTGGCAAGGGGTGGGACTTTGTGTCCTTTTTTCCTCCTCAGTCGTGAGACTTTCTTTAGTCTGTTTACACAGAAAAAAAATTGTTTTTTTCCTTTTAAAATAAAAATTTAGCATATGCAAGTCGAACCTCACTTAAACACAATATAATATTCTGTTATTTATTGGCCATATATTATTATCTTTACTTTTTATAAGTTGATTTGTTAAGATTTTAGGGATCTATGTTTGTTCTTGATGGGAATATTCACAAAGTTTCATGAATTTAGCTGATCAATAACTATTTCATAGTTTTGTGGGACCTGAATTTACTATGGAAAGGCTGTATCCTCTAGGTTTCAGGGGCTGTAAGTTGAGTTTCTGCTGGGTTAAATATTTGACTAGAGACTCAAGAGAAAATGAGTGTCAGAATTCATTCAGGTTGTTGGCAAAATTTATTGTTTTATGTTTGTAGTGCTGAGCTCCGCCTTTCCTTGCTGGCTGTCAGTGTGTGTCTGCTTTTAGCAATTAGAGACCAGGTTCATTCCTTTCCACACTGTCCCCAGAATCACCAGGCTCGCTGTGCTATATCAAATTCTGTTTTGGAAAATCTGACTGCTTCTTTACTCAGCGGGAGAAATCCTCTACGTTTACATGTACATATGATTCGATCAGACTCACCTAGGATAACTCTCCCTGTAATGTAACTTAGCCACTGGGGTAAAAATCTGTCATATTCAAGACCGCAGGCATTATGCACTACAGAACACATCCCAGAATGGTCAAGATTCTTGAGTCTAGCTTGCAATTTAGCCTGCCACAGGATGCCATCTGGCCCTTAAAGATTCAAGTCCTTGCCAAAGCACAACTCATTTTCTCTCACACCCAAGGATTCCAAGAGTTTCACCCTATTATAACATTGGCCCAAATCCAGAAGCTTATCTAAAGCTCCAAAGTCCAAATCCCGAGTCAGAAAACCATTAGAAAGTGGCAAGCTGCTTCCCTTCCTGCAACTGGCAATCTGAAAGATACAAAGCTACTAGGACGACCAGTTCAAGGTAGTAATTGACATGATAGCAGAGTGGGATCGCCATCCAAGTGGGAGCAACCAATCAAATATAGGCACAATACGATGTATGTGAAAATAATACGTATGCACTGACATTTTCTTTTTATTTGTCTTGCTTTGGTCTGTTGAAAGCAAGTTCAAGGTGGCCTCCAATTTGCTCTGCAGCCAAAGATAGCCTCGAGGCATATATTCTGCACCCAACTTCCAAAAGCTGGAATTACACTTGTGTAACTTTGCCCCTGTCTCATGCAGTACTGGGGATCATCCCAGGGCCTCAGGTAGGCTGGGCATACACTCTGAGGACTGAGCCACAATTTGGTTCTCAATCATTAAACCATTGATCTCTGTTTTCATATTTACTCTTCCCTTATCTCCCCTTGCTCTGAGCATACTTTGTTAACCTCTCTAGCTTTTAAAGAAGGTAAGACCATTGATTTTATAATATTCTTTATTTACATATGACTGTTCATTTTAAATTTCATTCAAAACTAAAATTCTATGTTTTGCTTTAATTCCACTCCAAAATACTGATGTGTTATACTTTTTTTTTTTGTTGCTTCACAATGTTTTCTAATTTGTATGTGATTTCTTCCCTGGCCAATGGGTTGCTTTATAAGAAGACTAGATATGTGGGGGATTTTCTAGATGTTTTATTTTGATCATTTGCAGGTTAACTTTACTTTTGCTAAAAATTTCCACTTTTAAAAATATTTGAAAGATTTATTTACAATCGATCCTCTGACCATGTATATTTTATAAGCACATTAAACAATGATGTCTCTTGAGCTTTTTGGTGTACTACTATAGATGATAGCTGGGCTCATCTGGATAATAATGTCATTTCATTTTTCAGTTTATTTCTTGGGACTGTAAGTTGGCTCACAATTAAAGAAGATCTTCATTTACCGACCTTTTTGTAGAAGTACTACCTTTCCCTTGACATTGATAATTCCTGACCAAGATAAGACAGCTCTTTGGTGGGATATAGATAGTTGGGTTGTTAGTAGCCTAACTATTTATCACCCAAGGGACATAGGAATGTTTCTGTCCCAGTTCTCAAGATATCACACAGCAGACAGTGGCCAGTTGTCTTGGGTGAATTTATACATGGTACAGTGGAGATATTTTTCTATATTCTCTACTTCCTTTTCTTTCCTCTTTAGGACAGCCCTCTGAGACTGAATTTGTTCATCTGAGGATACACATTGGTGAGTTTCTCCTAGACAAACCTAGCCCCTATCCAGTGTTTCTTATCCTTTAACTGTTGACTGTAGAATCAATTGGTCCTGCATCAGAAGTCCTTTGCAGACACCTTGGGACTCCTTGGAAGTTCTTCCAATAAGGTAGGAGGCCCCTGTTAGAAAGCTACACCTCATTGAGTTGCAGGTATCATGGGCCCCTTTTTCTCTGGAGGTTGTCCTGTTAGAACTCAGGATCACTGATCCTCTGCCTTTCCATAGGATGACACTTTAAATATTTCAGAGTCACTATTGGGATATACTTAAAAATAAAAACCAGGACTGAATTTTATCCTGTACCCTGAAAATGAAGTGTATTATGTTCTTCTGTAATTTGGTTTAACCATAGTACACACCCCCAGACTGAGATCCATGGCCCCTGAGCAATACTCTCAACTGAATATTACTTTACAGCTTGATCTGTTCTGTAAAATCCTTTGGAAGTAGTTAGCCATTTTATGCCCTTTCCTTGAGATCCCAAATATTAAAAGGCTCCATACCCAGCTGATATAAAAGACCCAATGGTCCTGGGCAACATTTCTCACAATGGCACTTCTGAGGTCAGATATCCTTCCACAAATACGTACATCTCAGCCCATTTAGGGTACTATGTGAAAGGACATGTCTTGACACAAATCTTTCATTGAACTCTGAAATGCATTAACTTGTGATTTTTGTGACATCTCTGGGACTAATCATCAAGGCCATTAATGAAAAGAACAATGGGCTACCCAGTGAGCTAGAAAAGGTAGAGATGATGTTGTACAGTGAATTGAGGATGACGGTAAAGAAATAAGACAGTATTTCAGAAACAAGGTCAAGTAGAGACCTAGGGTAATCCTCAACCAGATCCCTCCTCACTAAGAAAAGATTCTCCTTAACAAATGGGACTGGGGATTGAGTAATATGTCAAGGTTCTTTCACAGGGTGAGAGGCTCCTGAAGATCTTCTAAACCAACTACTACCAAGTTCTCTGACTCCTTTGAGTGACGATTCAGAGATTTTTTTCCTCTGCATCCATTCTGAACCAGTCTGCATTAGTCTACAATTTTTGTTCAAGAAGACCAATTACTAATATTCTTAAACTCATGAATGCGTCAACAAGCCCTATCCGACATGCTCACCACTTTTTTGATATTATCCTTCGATATCTCCCCGCATATTTCCCTTCTAACACCGAAGAGATCACCAGCGCCCAACTTAGAGATTTCATTCTTGATCTCTTTCTCCAGGGTGATCTCATGGATTTCACTTGGGATGAAGTAATGCAGTTCCTGGAACTTCCATAAAATATGTCATTATGTCTCTCCTTACAATAAAAATGGATCTTGATCTTGGTTTTCTGTGTGATCATTTTTCTAATAGTGCTTTGTTCCCATCTTATTCCTGACATTTATTTTACTCCTTGGGCTAACTGTAAGCCTCACAACTTCCCCATATTTCTCTGACTTTTTATTACTCATGAAGTATAAATTCCTTGAAATTATAAATGTATAAAATTTATAATTTAATTTTAGATTATTTATATTTATATAAATTTATATTTATAATTATATTATTATAGCTAAATTTATATTTATGATTTTATATAAAATTATAAAATTCTAATTTTATAAGAATCTGAGGCCCCTGACACATATAAAGCAGAGGACTGCTTGGTCTGGCCTCAGTGAGAGAAGATGTACCTAACCCTTGAGAAACTTAAAGTCCCAGGGAGTGAGAAGGTCTGTTGGGGTGGGGTGGTGGGTACATCCTTTTGGAGATGGGAGAGGAGGAAGGGGATGTGGAACTGTTGGAGGGCAGACTGGGAGGGGGATAGTGACTGGACTGTAAAAAGATTAAAGAATAATAATTAAAACATGAAAAAGTCTTATAAATACCTTAAAAATCTAAAGCTTTTCTTAAGCAAGTGGCTACTGGTGTAGTCTTTCTCTTCTTCCTGAGTGACAGGGATAGTTACAGGTAGCTACACTTTTTAAATGGATATGACAACACCAACTCATACTCTTGCTAAAAAGAGATTCTTTAATGCAGATCAAATGAAATAGCCCTTGTAATCCCACCAAAACAACATAATAAGTTTTAAAATATGACTGTCCAAGAACAGCTCACAACCACATCTCCCTTTGTAGCCTGGTTGTTACCCATGTTAAGTTGACCTTCAATATCCAATGTATATATTAAGACAGAGAACAGGGAAATGGTCTCTATTCTAGATAAGTAATCTTTCTAACAATCTCTGTAATGCACTCTGACTCTCAAATGCTGTCCCCATGAATACACAAATTACCAACTCTAGGACAACCTAAAAGTATTCTGTCTTACTCAACTCAAGATGAGGGACGGCTGAAGTAAAAATGTCATCTCTAATGAAATTCACCTTGTCATATCACTATGGTAACTGCCAGTTCCCTGAACAAATGCTCACAAAACATGCTACAGAGTATCTATAATGCTGAGTACATTTAGATATTAGTCAATCCTGTTCTTCACTGAAAAAAGAACCCTCTAAGAGCTGGGCATAGGCATAGCCTATGCAGTCCTTCATCAGGGCAATACTAGTTTCTTATTATTTCTTTCACTTACTTTTGAAACTCCACAAAAGTCCATAGGCCCTGTGGTCAACTTTTCTGGTCACATTTACCATCTGTCCAATAACAAAGGTCTTTTCATTTTCTTTGTCATAATGTCTTGTCAAATAA
Source organism: Grammomys surdaster (assembly GCF_004785775.1). Lineage (NCBI taxonomy): Eukaryota > Metazoa > Chordata > Mammalia > Rodentia > Muridae > Grammomys > Grammomys surdaster. Next base: position 457,447 of record NW_021604764.1, read on the forward strand.
ATTGACATGGTAGTTTATGTTACATCAGACATCTTAGTTGTTCCTGTCAATCCATCAATCCTAATTTCTCTGTTTCACTCAGCTAGCCCAAAGTGATTCAATTAGTTTTTTTATTTGTCATATTTTTAATGAAAGTGTGGTACAGAGAGAGCTGGTCCTGACCTTGTATTCTTGCCCATTATCCCCTTTTTGCTCTCCCAGCTCTATGTTGTGACTATATCTCAACTGCTTCTAAGGCCTTACTGAACCGAGTTGATTCATTACTGTCATGATGACTAACCTCTGTCTGTTTCTACAGGAGATATCTGGTATCTATGTAAACATGTCAGGGACAGTTCAGGATGTAGTAAAAAGAATCCAGACAGACTGATAGAATTTGAGAGAGGTAAAGTTAGATACAGAGATAGAGATAGGAGGAAAGTAATGAGGGAGATTGAAAATGAAAGAAAGAGAAAGGGAGATAACAGAGACAGAGAGAGGAGAATAAAGAAGAAAACCACAAATCTGCTCTCTTTGGGATTGACACTTCTGAAAAATCCCCTATCAGGAACTGTTCTTTGATTTTCTTTATTCCTACTAGTGTGCTTTCATATTTGTAACCTAGTCGTCAAGTTTGATTTCTCTCCTTTTAAAATTACCTCTTAATTTTTTATTGGATATTTGATGTATTTACATTTCAAATGGTATCCTCTTTCCCGGTTTCTCCTCCGAAACCCCCCTATCCCATCATATGAAGCTCACAAAAAAGGAAGATCAAAATGTGGATGCTTCAGTCCTTCTTAGAAGGAGGACCAAAATGGCTCACGGGAGGTAGATGGTGAGAGGGACTTGGGAGGAAGTGAGGGGGAGAGGGGGGAAAGAGGGGCAGGATCAGGTGTGGGAGGAGACAGGGATAATATACAGAGGGTCAAGAATTTGAACAGAGGTGTGTGGCAATGGGAGATGAGGAACTGGGGGTAGCCACCAGAAAGTCCCGGATGGCAGGAAAGCAAGAGGCTCCTAGGACCAACAGGGATGAGATTAGCTGAAATGACCAACAAAGGGGAAGGAGAACCTCTAGAGACCATATCCAAAGGTTAGGCAAGTCCCTAGTTGGGGGATGGGACCACTCATCTCCAAATTTTTAACCCAGAATGGCTCCTGTCTAAAGGAAATATGGGGACAATGTGTGAGCAGAGATTGAAGGAAAGGCTATCCAGAGACTGCCCCACCTGGGGATCCATTCTATATACAGACACCAAACCCAGACACTATTGCAGATGCCAAAAAGTGCTTGCTGACAGAAGCCGGTTATAGCTGTCTCCTGAGAGCCTCTGCCAGAGCCTGACAAAAACAGAGGCAGATGTTCATAGTCAGCCATTGGACTGAGCACTGGGACCCCAATGGTGGACTAAGAAAGGACTGAAGGAGCTGAAGGGGTTTGCAACCCCATAGGAAGAACAATATCAACCAACCAGAACTGCTCCCCCCTGCCCAGCTCCCAGGGAATAAACCAACAACCAGAGTACACATGAAGGAACCCATGGCTCCAGCCATATATGTAGCAGAGGATGGCATTTTCTGGCATCAATAGGAGAGGCCCTTGGTCCTGTGAAGTCTTGATTCCCCAGTGTAAGGGAATTCTAGGGCGATAAGGTGGGAGTGGGTGGATGGGAGGGGGAGCACCTTCATAGAAGTACGGGGGGAGGGATGGGAGATTCTATCTCACAGCAGTCAGAATGGCTAAGATCAAAAACTCAGGTGACAGCAGAGCTGGAAAGGATGTGGAGAAAGAGAAACACTCCTCCATTTTTGATGGGATTTCAAGCTGGTACAACCACTCGAAATAAGTCTGGCAGTTCCTTAGAAAGTTGGACATAGTACTACCTGAGGACCCAGCTATACAACTCCTGGGCATATACCCCCAAAATGTTCCAACATATAACAAGGACACATGCTCCACTATGTTCATAGCAGCCTTATTTATAATAGCCAGAAGCTGGAAAGAACCCAGATGTCCTTCAAAAGAGGAATGGATACAGAAAATGTGGTACATTTACACAATGGAGAACTACTCAGCTATTAAAAACAATGACTTCATGAAATTCTTAGGCAAATGGATGGAACTAGAAAATATCATCCTGAGTGAGGTAACCCAGTCACGAAAGAACACACATGGTATGCACTCACTGATACGTGGATTTTAGCCCAAAAGCTCGGAATACCCAAGTTTGATTTCCAGGACCCAACATTTTCAGGTCTAGGTGATGCTTCATCATAGATTCCAGACAGTAGTGTAAAACAATTCATGACCTATAGGGTCTTTAGAACTGGATTCCAGGTGTTTCTATGCTAGTCATTCTTAATCAACATCTCTTTCTTTGTTTCATGCTGTTCCATGGCAGGTTAGGAATGGTAGACAGGGACAAGAATATTGCCTCTTTGAGCCTTAAGAACTTTTAGAAGAGACCTTTGCCTTAATTTTTAAGATTTGGCCTTCCTTAGCCTTTGATATGGGGGAATATGGGAGAATAAATATGTTTGAGGGCACTATACATGGTAGCAATCTATGGATGGCCTCATCCTACCATCTGAAACAATCAATTATAATTAACCATGCCATCATGTCAAAGATTAAGCCCTGGTCCTAACCAGTCAAACATCGGTCATTCAGAAGTGCCATGATATAGTCTTTCATTTTATAGTAGAACCCAAAACAAGGATTTTTTCCCTCATAAAATGAGCTATAGTCCATTGTTTCATAGTATACAGTTCTTCAACTGCTGCTCTGTCTACTGCACCCTTACAGTGGACACAATAAACTTCTCCTTTTCAATTCTGATCTCATGAGTAAATTCTCTCTGTGTTCATGACTTAGGACTACCGCATTTCTCTTTTGTGGATCTGACACTAAATCATAGTAGATTTTCTGTTTATACATTACATATTTTTCTATTTCCCACACCTAATGAATAATATAAAGTTTTCACTGTAAAACTTCTGACACTTCCCTTCGTCTCTTGTTGGTTTAATTTTATATTTAAGACAAATGCCTCATGAGAACCATTCCTTGAACTATAAGTCCCTTGGTGATCAAACAGTATGGGTCTATTTTATAAAACAATATGAGTAGTTTACAGGTATTAAAAGTACAACTAGTTTCCTTGTTTGAATGAAGCAGAATTATGGATAAATATATCATATTTAAAATTTTATCTTATCAATAATGATGAGTGATTTGATCAATGCTAGATTATATAGTCATACTCAAGTAGCTATTACTTTTAATCATAATTAAGCATAAGCAAATGACAATCTCATTTATATTCAGAAAAGAATAAAGAAAATTAGCTCCTCATCTAAAACTTCAGGAAATTAAGCCAAGTAATAACTATAGGGCCAAGGATGAAACAGCAGCCTGTCTTCTCCAGTGCTCGCCCTCATAATCATCCTGATCTCCAGTGATAAACGAGCCACACACTCAAATACTTCTTGGAGGAAACATGTTTTAATTAGCTTATGGCTTATTTTGTCTCCCAGTCTTGAAAAGGAAAATGTGTCAATATGTATTTTCAAATTTCAAACCATCACTATCTTTACAGGACTTACCATCAATATTGGTCTAATATATTTTGTATTCACTTTGCTTTTCTGAACAGTTAACACCCAAATTTGATTTTATCTTGTTCCATAAATCATAAATCCAATTTTATATACCAAATATGCATTAGAAATTCAATATGCAAAGTTGTTAATCCGTGAGGTAGTCTTTGGAAAGGATCGGCTTGTGTAATTAAGCCAAACGACTAAAACACCTGGGTCAGAGTTCTGTATGTACGCTTGATAGCCCTTAGCAACATTGTTTTTTTTTTTCATGTCACTGACACCTTGACTGATTTTCTAATTTTGCTTAGTAATTTCACTAATTACTAACACTCTGTATCAGGACCCTACAGAGACCTGCTGACTGTTAACCACAATGGTTGTCAGCCCCAGTTTAGCACCCCACATGTTTTCTCATTCTCCCTCAGTGCCCAGAGAGTCAACTTGTTATTTCTTTCCTGGGTGTGACCTTGACCTGTGACTCTCTCTAGTATATATCTTGGACCATCCATGGCATCACTGGGTTTGTAACTCAACAACAACAGTAACTCAGTAACAACGATTAATGAAACAAGTGATCACAGAATTTAAAAAGAACAAGGAGGAGTGCCTGAGAGAGTCTTTAGGGAGAAATTATCTAATTATATTAGAGTATCAAAAATAACAGAAATTTGAAAACAGCCTCTAAAAGCAACAGCTGCCTGCTTAATGGAAAAAGACAGTGACTTCTGTCACTGCTCAAGTTAAAATAACTAAATTAAAATGTAAAAGGCTCACAATTTTCTTCTGTCATTCTGAAATTTTCCATATAACTAGAGCGTAACTACTCTTAAATAGGAATACTTGCAATGATTGGCTTCTGACAGCATTGGGAACAACTTACCTTATTTTATTTACTTCTGTTTCTTTCATTTGAGTGTAAGTTGCTACTGAAAATTATCCAGATGTCAGGTTTGGCACAGCTCCTTGTCAAATTGTAATAAAGAAAAATAGCTTAGGACTTTGATACCCATTCTGTGTGGCACAGCACACTGATGTGCTTTTGATAATATATCTTAATTAATGTTTTTATTATCTTTACTAGAAAATGGGTTACTAAAGAATTAAAATAGTTGCTGAGGACTGTTCTTCTCTCTTAATAGGCCTATCATTCCATGTAGTTAGTGCATAGATTTAAAAAAATCCAAAATATGAAACTCTTTAGATGAATATCTTTGTGACTTTACCAGCAGCCTCAGAAAGTGGAAGGAAGTCCCTTGTCATCAGCAAAGGTGGCCAAAGGAATAGACTCATACTTAGAAAATGATTGGATGAAGATACTGAGCTACCTCAAAAACCCTCTTACACTCAGGAAATTAAGAAGGTACTGGGTTGAGCAGTCTTATTATCTGGGATTGGCACAGTTCAATAATTAGCCAGTAGTGGTTCTAAGTCTGCCTAGAGAAGGTTGAAGGTCTACAATGTGTTGTAGTTGCTTTCTGATTTTTAGTGTTCAAGATACATTGCCAAATATAAACTTTGGTTAGATGGTATTTTTATGGAATCTATATTCTATAATCTATATTCCAGTTACATAGTTCATAGGTAAGTTGATACAGGACAAGCACTCCCATATGTTGGCAGTATAAGAAGGAGAGACATAAATATTAGTCAGTATGAGTATACTCTAAAGTAGTTCCTGTGAAAATGAGGGAAAGAAGCAAACTTGTCCATGGGCATATCAAATGGCATATCAGTAGTGGATACTTTCTTGCCATCTTGCCAGCAGCTGCTCTGTTGCCTTCTTTTATCCTGAGACAACTGCTGTGTGACAGCTTCTTCCATTGAAAACCTACAGTGCAATCACCTAACAACACTATCAATTAACCAGACCCCCATCCCCACCCCCAGGACCTAGGGGCTAAACCACCTACCAAAAAGTACACATGGGTGGGTCCAGGGCTCCAGCTGCATATGCAGCAGAGGATGACCTTATCTGACATCAATGGGAGGGTGGTGGTGCGATGCCCCAGCGTAGGGGGATGTTAAAGCTGTGAGAGGGTAGGTAGTGGGAGAACACCTTCTTAGAGGCAAAGGGGAGGGGGTTGGGATGGGAATTTACAGAGGGGTGACAGGGAAGGGGGACATGATTTGAAATGTAAATAAGTAAAATAACCAATAAAATAAGAAAACCCACAGTACATCATTCTGATCACAATGAAGATATTTTGTTTTACTGTACTATGCAATGGTACTTCCACGGTGCAGTGTGACCATACCTGATAAGTTCCCTCAGCTCTGCTCTTCAATAGTTTAGCAAATGATGAAAGTAAAATACAATAACTGAGAAAAATCATGATTTTAATCTTTAAAATATTATAAGTATAACATTTACTCTTTTAATCTCATTTTTATTTTTATGCCTATAATTTCATTTCATTTCCTAGAGCACATGATTTGTCTATTCAGTAGGTTTTCAAAGGAAAGTGTTTAAGGAATAAACCATAGAAATTGTGCTACAGACAGGGAGAAAACTTTTCATGCTGACTATGCCTGATGGCAAACCAACACTTTGTACCATAGTATTATATTTAGTTATATCTCTATATTTCAGAAAAAGGTTTTTAAATGAAATATGTAGAATATTTTCTTAATCTATTAAGGAAAGACATTACAAAACAAAAATATATTTGTTTATTTGTAGGGCACAAATGCACTTTATGCAGAGAACTCTGTTATAAAGTTCTATCGCAAAAGAAATCTATTACCGAAGTATCACAAAAATTATATTTTGCCAAATTCTAACCTACTAAATTAGAACTCTATTTTGTACTGTATCACACAAGCAGAATATAAACAATTAAATGTAATGGGCACAAGTGCATGCTTAGTTTATTAACGAAGAAAGGGGGAAAAAAAGCAAGTTTGTCTTCAGTACACACAATAATACCAAAGTTGCTGAGATACAAACAAGGTCACCTCCAGAAGGGTTTCTATGAAGAATAAAGAAAGCGGCTTAGCATACTGCTGCAAGGTAAGTGGGTACCTAATCCAAAATGACAAAATAAAAAAGGTATTACGATTCCTGAAAGTACCATTTATATTTTTGTTTAGATTTTTAGGGAGGATGGGCAGAGAACACATAGGGAAAGAATGACACATGGAGAAAGGAATTTAGGAACAGTTCCAAACTGTATAGGAGAAAAGTTTCCCAAGTAACTCTAGGATCAGTTCTATAGAGACTTTTAGTCACTTTGCCAAGGTATTGATTGATACAAAGGAGCAGCAGATGAAAGACTAAAAGGCAGAGATAGCTAGTCACTGTTTGCCACTCAGCAAGGAAAAATACCTACACCCCCAATATGCTTTAGTAACTCCTTAATGTGGCACTTTCTCAAAATAGTTTTCTCTCTAATAATATAAACCATAGGCTTCTCAATTATAAAGAAAATTTTATCTAAAGAGCTTCTATAAGTCAATATGTCATCATCTTTCTGGATTCCTTTCTATATATGGGCAATAATATTTTTTAAATAATGTTAATATGATATAGCACATCCACATCACAGAACTTCAAATCACAATACGAAAAAAGCACAACACACCCATTTGTGTACTTTTGAAAAATAAATGTGACAATGTTTAATCAAAGGCAATTTTCACACACAGATCATTTAACAAAGACTTTAAGTCAGTATTTGAGTGAGTATTGTAGTTTTAAATTTTTCATTTTTATTCTATGTGTATGAATGTTTTGTTCACTTGAATTCAAGAGCATTACAGACATGCAAGTGCCTGAGCAGGCAAGAAGATGTCAGATTCCTAGGAACCTGGAGTTAAGGCTGGCCAAGAAGTATCACATGGGTGTTGCGAACCAGATCTAGGTCCTCTACAAGAGCATCTAGACACTAAGTGCTCCTAACTGCTGAGCCATCTCTTCAGCTTGAGTTAAGCAATTTTATCTGTAGGTTTTTCACTAATATTAATGCAGGCTTCCTAAAAATATGTCTCCTTGAAAATTTTATTTATCTTTTCCTTTGCATGTGTTCTGGTCAAATTAAAAAAGAGATATTATTTCTTCTTCTCCTCCTCCTCCTCCCCCTCTTCCTCCTCTTTCTCCTCCTCCTCCTTCTTCCTCCATAGGACACACTGATGAAGCTACCCAGCAAATGATAACACCAGTGAGATGAACTTGATTTTCATTTGCCATTCTATAGGCCAGTGGTTCTCAACTTTCCCAACTACTGTGACCCTTTAATACAGTTCCTCATGTTGTGGGGACCCCTGACTATAAAATTATTTTCATTACTACATCATAACTGTGATTTTGCTACTGTTATATATCGTGAGGTAAATGTTTGATATGCAGGCTACCTGACATGCAACCCCTGTGAAAGAGTCATTATAATTCCTAAAGGGGTCATGACCCACAGGTTGAAAACACTACTGTAGAGGTTTAATTTGCTTTTGGGTTAACAACACTGATACACGTCTGAAGATTATCAAACAATGTTCTATACTTGGAAATTTATGTGCTTATCCTTCTCTATATGCAGAGGAGATATAATAAAATTTATATTCTAGATGTGTCTTGCTGACATAAAGATTTAAATTTTGAGTGTTGGACACTCAGTGTTGTTCAGGATGTTTGTATGTTGGCTTTAAAGGCTTAAGTGTTTTTCTTTACATGACTCTGTAAGGTAGACCTGCTTAGGCCTGGATGTCAGTTAGGTTAGCATAGTGTATTCTTGTTTTATCTAAAGGCAGCTCAATGACACATTATCTTTAAAGATATTGATTTTAATAATAAACAATCATGCTTTAAAAATAGGAGAGTGACAGTGGCTAATATGTTAACAAAACGATATGAAAAATTATTGCCTTAATGGGCTATCCTTCAAAAATTTGTCTACTGCCTTTAAAAGTACAGCTTAAGGGAAGCTTCCTCTTTCGATAATGGCGTGGGGTTTACTTTATTCTGTTTAATGAACGACTTCAGTTGGCTCTTTATGAATTGATAATTTATGCGGAACTTACCAATTAAATTTCTTAATGAATGCCATTTAAAATAGAAATATGCATAAAATGTTCAAGTATAGAAGACACACAGAGCATAACAGAGGAATGCTCATGTCATATGTGTGCTTGTTAGCTTCTTGTCATGAACAGAAGCAGGGATAATGAGACTTCCACACTACTGGAAGACAGGAAATCAAAGGATTTTTCACAAATTGGTTTCTTGTTTCTGAGAAGTTTCTCTAAGTGTTTTCTCATAGCATACTGTGCTCTGGTGACTGGCTGATGGCTTGACCAGGGGACAGACACTGTGTGAGTAAGTGGTGGTTTGTAAAAGAAAAAGTAAGTTTATGGTCTTTCCAAAATTGACATTAAGTATAGGGAGCAATAGCTAAAACTTGGTTATCTTAAAAGAAGGGAAAGGAAGAAAGAAAGAAGGAAGGAAAGAAAGAAAGGAAAGCTACGACCAAAATAAAAGAATGTGAAGCAATCTCTGAATCACTTGAATCACTTCCTAGGAATTATGAAGAGGAAGTGAAGAGCTGGCGAATCCTTCTATAGGAGTTGGCATCAAGGGTACAGGCAGGGCATAAAATGACCCAAATCGGAGCTGGTTGATATTTGATTTCTGCATAGATGGGATCAAATGTAGAAGGAAGAAAAGAAGTACACTGGTTTTGGGCTGTTTTTGCCTTCTGGTCCTTTGTCACTCTCCTCACTGGGAACTAGACAACTTGAAAGTCTAATGAAAATGTTGACAGAGAAATATTATGTGAAAAAATACAAATCGATAGGAGGATGGTGGTAAGTTATACCATGAACACTCACTGATGCATTAAAGAATACCTCAAAAAAACTCAGGAAGAAAAAAAAAATACTTGTTATTTATGCAAAAGAATCAAAGGACAAGTGGCGATTCAATTTACAATAAGTAACACATTAATTGGCCATCCAGAAATCCAAAGAGGAAGAATGAAACAACTAGACTTTACCTAAAGACTGGAGATATAACTCAGTGGTAGACTTGTTCCTAGGGTATGCAAAAGTTGAGTTCCATTTCCTGCATGGCATACATAATAAAGCAAGCAAGCAAGAAATCAAACAAACAAACAAACAAACAAGTTAATGGGCAGCAAGATGGTTCAGTATATTTAAGCATGTCCCATGAAAAGTGACAACTTGAGTTTGATTCCTGGGACACACATGATGCAAGCAGAGAGACAATCCCCACCAACTGCCTTCTGACTACATTAGTGTGCTCTGTTCCCTAGACCTGCCCCTTAAATAAATTATTAAATTAAGAAATAAAATTACCCTAATATCTTAGCCTTAATTTAGTTATACTTCTGATAAATTATATATATATATATATACACACACACACATTATTTATATATGTGTATGTATGTGTGTGTGTAATAATTACATTCTTATCTTCATGTTAATATTTATGAGATTGCTTTTATCATTAGCATGGTTATGCCAATTGAGTGATAGTATTTGGCAACAATTTAGTCGTAAGTCAATAAAATTCCTATTATTTGGGCCATATATATTATGGCAATTTCCTTTTCCTCAGGCACAGATACAATTGCAGATAATGAATTTTATTTTCACTCTCTCACCCCACAGTTCCCTGTCTCTGAGACTGAGTATTTTGGTAGTAAAGGAAAGGCCAAGTTTTGAATAGTACACACCTGTTTTTACTGACCAAGAGAAGGAAGGAGTAAGCCTTAGAAAGCCAAGCCATCACAGGTAGAAGAATCTGGCTGCAGTATTCTGGAAATTGCTTCTAGGATTTCACTTAGTCAAAGAGGAATAGAAATAACGTAACATGTGCTTATTGTGAGAGATGATAAAACAGCATGGGGAGAATTTGAAATTTCTCCATAATATTTTATTATTAAATTTTTCACTCATGTATTTTGACACTTTGACATGACTAATATGCATGCATTTGGGGCTTTGCTTTTTTTCATGGACTATTCATTTTGTCCTTAAACAAAATTTCCCATGACACTTGTGTCTTGAAGCACCATACAAACTTTCTTATACTTAGCATTGAAATACGCATGTTTCCACGTTTCTGTTTCCAACCCTTCTGTGCCTTTATCACTTAAGTTTTGTTCCTTAAATCCAGCCTATTCTTAGATTTTGTGTTTTTATTTGATGTAGTACATCTTGATTGGAATTGTTATTCCATTTACATTTATTGCAATCATTAATGTGGTGTGTTCATTCTTTGAGTTTGGTATTAATTGTATCAAATGTATAATTGTCTCTGTTTTTACTTGTTTTCATTTTTTTGGAGAGTACCTCTATTTTGCATTCCATTTTGCATTTTAGATTGACATTTTAGCTAATCACAGTACTTTTTGTCACCTGTCTTAGTAATCACTGAATTACAAATCACTAAGTTAGAATAGTTTTAAGTAATAAAAGATTACCTCACAATCTATGTAAGAACTGTGTAAAAGTTAGTATGGTATAATTCCCCTCACTTTCCTATCATATATTTTTGGATTGTTGTAATTTATTTCATATGCTTTCATCTCTTTAAATAGTTTTTTTACATTGATTTACTTGTATATACATGTATGGTATGTGTGTGGGGGGCATGGGTGTATATGTGGGTGTAACAATAAAAATTAAAAGTGAAATCTTGAATTTGCAAGGCATGGAAGGATTTGGAAAAGAGAGAAATGGCTGGAAGTAATTTAAACGTAGTATTCATGTAAGAATTTCTCAAAACTTTAAAAAAATTAAAAATAAAATATATATGTAAGTAAATAAAACATAAATATATAAGGTACCATAAAATCTTTTTGTTTACCTAGCGAGATATTTTTTCTGATACTCTTCATTTATTTTTAAAGCTTATTTTTCTTCTTTTATTGTTTTTCTTTAAATGTCTTATTGTTTTATTTGATGCTTTACATCAAATCAGATATCAGTTGTGTGTGTATGTATGTGTGTGTGTTTGTGTGTGTGAAGAGTGTGTTTGGTGGACACTATTTCTTTTAGCTTTTGTTTATATTATTATGCTTTCATACTTTAAGGGAATATTCCATAGAGACAGATTCCTAGATACGACGATTTCATCCATTTTTTCTTTTACTACTTTAAAAGCGTTACTTTAGCTTTTATCACTATTTCTTATAAAATGCAAGACATACTTTCTATCAATATCCTTCTGTAAGTAATGAGTCTTTATTCTTTAGCTGCTTTTAAGAATTATCTTTATTTAGAGTTTTGGGAGTTTGATTATGCTGAACCCAGGTATAGTTGTCTTCATATTTATCCATTATCTGCGCTGAGCACTTGGGGCTATGGTGTTGCTGACTGTCATGAGGTCAGAAGATGCCAGCTCTCATCTCATCAAGAACTATTTCTCCCTCACACGTCTCTATTTTTAAGTATGTTTATGATGCACAATTGTTTTGTTCTATTCACGTTTAAGTGGGAGTCATTTTAGCCAAGGTCCCTTCCAGCTTTCTGATTTTTCTCCTGTTAGTAAGTCTACCATATGCATTTTTGTTTTTGAAGCTAGCACCTTTTGTTATGACTGGTTCTGTTTCATCATTAGAGTTTTGCTTCATGATAACGAGTTCATCTTTATACAGATTTTATCAATCTTTTCTGCTAGAACTCCTTATATGTATAGATTGTTTTTAAGCCCCTGTCAATAGTATCAGAAGCTTGAAAGTAAAAACTATACATTTGTAACTGTTCCTTCTTTACACTAAGCTATGTTTTTTGCTTTTTTTTAACCCTTACAGCACTTTTCAACACATGCTGAAAATTTTCTGAAGAGCCATTAGCAGACACAAATCTCATTTACCGCACAAAGAATCTACTATGTCTTTGAAGCTACAAGAGATGAAAGTCAGTCTGTTCAGTAAAGGAGATGGGTTTGAAGTTTGTGTGCCTTAATTTATAGTTTGAGACAAAGAGATTCGCTTTGATATAGCCTGTAGTAGAAACACCAAGAACCTTCTGGAAGATTGGTGGTTTGTAAGGTACCAGTCTGTATAAATATAGAATGATTTTTGTGGTTTATATTTCAACTGGTAGGAAATTGTGACATTTTCAGATGTTTAAATTTTAATTCCTATTTCTCCCATTATTTCTCTCTCCTTCTCCCTCTCCCTCTTCCTCTCCTCCCCTTCTTCTCCAATTTCTCTCTCTCTCTCTCTCTCTCTCTCTCTCTCTCTCTCTCTCTCTCTCTCTTTCTCTCTCTCTCTCCACATATATGTTCCCACATGACATTAAGAAAACATAAAAGAACAGCCATCCATCCTCTGGAGGCCAAGTGTCTAAGAAGAGATTATCCTTCACACTGATGTGGTGCAGTAGGAAAAGGCCTTCTTTAAAAGATGCAAATATACTTACCACAAAAGTAAAGAGAAGCTTCTTTGAAAGAGAATATGTACAAAACATGTAGGAAAAAATTTATCTAATTTGGTAGTCTATTATAAGAGTTTCAAATATTAAAAATGGAATATATATGATAGAACTAGCCCATGAGCATGTTTCACTCATGAACATGTATTTAATGTCCTAAGTTATATATAATTGTAATGCAATAATGCAACATTATTAATGCTAAGGATGTTCAAAGTGTTTAAAAGCAAGAAACTATCAAATATGCGACATTGAATACTGACCCTGATACATTATCACTTTGTAACAAGTTGAATATGTACATCCATGCTATACCTTCTTGCACTGTACAACAAATGTCTTAGATCTTTGACTTTGTTTTTATTGCTAAGGATTTTCTATGACTAATGACATTAATTAAAAAGTACAAGTGGCACAAACTATGCTATAAACTGTTCTTTTGCTGTGATGCTTGTTCCTACGTGCCTCTATGAAGTCAACTATAAAATCCCTGAATGTGTAAGCTGTTGTATATGATCCTGGTACGGAACATTTGTTTAGCATGTGTGTGAGGCCTTGGGCTTATCTCAAGTGTTGATTTCTATACTTATACATGAAGCACATAGTATTTATAATGTTAGTAATTTATTTTATCTTTTATTGAATATAGTCTTTCCCACACAATATATTCTGATTACAGTTTCCTCTCTCTTATTCCCCACAGTTCCTTCTCCTCTTCGATCTAGATCCACACCCTTTCTGTCTCTGGTTAGAAAATAAAGGAGCATCTAAGTAATAATAAAACAACAGAAAATAAAAATAACAAAAAACAAATTAGAGTATGACAAAACAACCAAACAAGAGAAAAATGGCTGAATAAAAAAATTGAAAAAAATTCATACAGATGCAGAGACACACATATTCACACACACAGAAATCCCATACAAACTCAAAACCAGAAACCATATATATATGTGTGTGTGTGTGTGTGTGTGTGTGTGTGTGTGTGCAAAGGACCCATAATGAAGAAAAAGCCAAACAAAAACCAATCAACCAAACAAAATATTATTCTGATCTAAACTTAAAAAACAAAAACTCCAAAGGTGCCTTTGATAGTTTGTTTTGTTTTGGCTATCTGTTATTTGGTTATCTGGTTTGTTTCCTAGGTGAGACTCCCTTGGAAAAAACTAATTTTTCATTTATAAGTGGCTATCAGCAGCTATCAAGACACTATCAGAAGTAGTTCCTGGTTTATGGATGGGTTGTATGTTCACTTCTCCTTTCAGTTCTAGGATCCCATCTGGAGCAGGTCCATGCAGGTTCTGGGCATGCTGCCACAGTCTTTGTGAATTTGTATGTGTGCCAGCCTTGTTATATCAGGAAGCTTTGATTCCTTGGTATCCCTCATCCCTTGTGGCCCTCACACTCCTTCCTCCTCACCTTCTGAAGATTTACTTATACCATGAAGCTGGGGTGGGGTGGGGTGGGGAAGGATTGGTGAAAACATCATTTTCTGGGTTGTGCACTCCAAGGTCTGTCTCTGTCTCTGAATATATATGTTCCTCTCCCTCCCCCCCTCTCTTTCTTTCCCCACCCCATTTACCTCTCTTTTTCTCTCTCTCTGCAGATTTGGATAATAACTCTCAACTACTTTTTCAGCACTATGCCTGCCACGCCTCTCACCATGCTTCCCATCATAATGATGGTAGACTAGGTTTAACTTCTGAAACTACAAGCAGCTCTTCCTGTGTTCATGGTGCCTCTACACACAATAGGAAAGCAACTAAGACCAAGATGTTTAGTATATCTAGATTTTATTGAGATCTTTGATCCATTTAGAGTCACATTTTATACAGAGTATAAGTATGGCTCAATTTGGATTCTTTTACAGGTAGCCATCTAATTGACCAGCACCATATGTTGAAAATACTTTTTTTTTTCCAATGTAGTCTGTCTTCTTTATAGACCAGCTGTCCATAGGTGTGTGGGTTTATGTCTGTGTCTTCAGTTCATTTCCATTGATCAACATATCTGTTTTTGTGTCAATGCCATACTATTTAATTACTATAATTGTGCAGTACAATTCAAGTTTTCAGATGGTGATACCTCTAGCAGTTCTTTTGTTATTAACAATTGTTTTAGGTATCCTGATTTTTTTGTGTTTTTATAGGAAGCTGAAAATTGTGCTTTCAGGATCTGTGAAGAACTATGTAGAGAGATTTGGTGAAGACTGGATTGCATCTGTAGATTGCTTTTGGTGGGATAGCCATTTTTCTTATATCAATTGTACTGATGTATAAGCGTGGGAGGTGTTTCCATTTTCTGGTATCTTTTTCAACTTCTTTTCTTTCTTTCAATGTCCCATAGTTTTTTCATATAAGTCTTTCATTTGCTTGCTTAGAATTGCAAAAGGCATTTTATATTTTTGAGGCTAAGATATTAATAATTTAATTATGACTAAAACTGCTTTATCAGTGAACAGAGAATTTGGAGATCTCTCTGTCTCTGTTTCTCTCTGTCTCTCTCTTTAGCACACACACACACCACACACACACACACAAACACACACACACACACACACACACAAGCATACACACATTTTTGGCCTTCAACTCTGTATTAATCATTGGGTCATTATCTATTTTGATTATATATTTTAAAATAATCGTCATTTTCTTGGGAAGTAAAGAAATTTATCAGCACCCTTTGTACGTCTTGTTTTTGAATGACAACCAAATTCTCCCACTGTGCATTTAACAAGGAATCGAGAGAATGACATTTGCTCTGAAACTTTAGAGGCTGCATCACAATGGCCTCTGCAAGACTGTCTGTGTTGGGTATTATATTAGTCCTGTGTCTTCTTCATGTCAAATGCCATTACAGGATGTATTATATCTTCTGCTTTTCTCACAAATGTCCCAAGTGCAGGTTTCTGGACAGTCTCTACAAAGTGAAATTGACTCACCCAATATTTATTGGACTCCTACTGTGTTCTAGGAATTGAAGATACAGCAGTACTGGAATAGCTCCCAACCCCCCTGCAGCTTACATCCCACTGAGAAATATAAAGTCTAACATAATGGCTTTAAACACCTCCATTGACTAGAAACGTGAAACCACATAACTCCCTTTGTAATTTTGTTGTGTGGCAATTTCTTCTTTTGCTGTATTAGTCTTCTCAAGCTGCCATAACAAAGCACCCTGGACTGTGGTGAGCTAAGCAACAGAAATTTATTTTTTTTCATAGATCTGGAGACTTTAAATTCATCACTAAGTTTCTGAAAGGGTCGGTATCTAGTGGGAGTTGTAGACGGCTACTTTCTCACTGTGTGCCCTTTGGCCTTTGCACTGTGTGTGAAGATTTCTTTTTCCTTTTAAAACCTCACACCCTGGGACCTGGTGAGATGGGGAAACAGGTAAAATGCTTACCAAAAAGGACTGGCACCTGGTTTGATTCCCAGATCCTATAAAAATGATGAAAAGAATACTTACTGAACAAAATTGTCTTCTGACCTTGACACACACCCATACATATCACACCCACACTAATACCTAATACAAAATTAAAAAAAAATGAAAATCCATTAATTCTAACAATTGTAATGGTGCAAGCCTGTAATTTCATCACTCAGTCTCAAGACAATACTATTCTTAAATGTTTCAGGCAAGCGTCTTGTACATAATAAGATCCAGGCCAGGCAGGACTTCACAGTGAACTGCCTAAAAAAAAAAAAAATAATAGCAGTAAGACAAAACACAAAACAGCAAACTAAAGCAAAGCAAAACAAGAACTAAAATAAATAAATTAATCCCACCAGGTGAGGGCTCTGACTTTACTATCTCATTTAACCCTAGTAACCTCCTTGCATACTTGAGATTAAGGTCACCACTTGTTCATTTTGGGGGAGGGGTTCAGACATAAAAATCTAGTCCATCAAATTTTCTGACTTTATTTCTTTCCTTACTTTCTCTTGACTCAGAAATCCCATTGCTGATACCTTCTATATTATCTTTAATGATGCCTGCAGGTCACACAGGCCAGTCTCCTCCATGGTTGTGGTCTTAAAGCTCATCATTACTGTTTATGTGTCGACTTACTCTCCATCTCTGTATCTCTGCACGGTGCAGTCGGCCCTATCATACTGATGATCAGTGAACACCTACGAAGAAGCCCACGGCTTCACTTCTTCCTACCTCTCCGTCTGTCCTTCCCAAGACTTCTACCGTCCTACCAACTGTTTCCCATCTATAGACTAATGCTGTTTATCCCTATTGCATGACAAATGATCTGTCATTTCTCGGACTGCTGCCTAAAGTGTTCACACTACAGATAGCTCACCACTAGTCTTTGTGGTGTGACCCGTGACCTCATTGGGCTTTGTTGCAATTTCATGGTTTGTATTGTTATATATTTGTTACTGCTAAAAACAGGGACTTTCTCAATACCTTAAGCAAGCTTGTGACATCAAGTACATCTGTTATTTGTTGGTTATATCTCAAGTGTCTATGAGGAGCATATAATTGGATAAGTTACTCATTTCAAGGAAGAAAAATAATGGTGTGTAGATATTTGGGACATAGCAAATAAATCACAGCGAAGAATCCCTACAAGAATTGAATATGTGTCCCAGTTGTGTCTACTAAGGTGGGTCCCATATTAAGAAGGTGAATATTTTTAGAACTGAGTGTTCCCTAACTGGCCATTTGTGTCAATTATGGTTTATGTCCCCATCATGGAACAATCGCAACCTCACAAGATCTTTTGCAGCTCAGGAGAATGAATTGCACAATCTCAGTGAAGACTGGAAATGCTTCATCAGAAAAATAACACAAGAACATTTAATAACAACACACAGTAAGCTTCTTTAAAGATTTTTATAGAAGAAGACTCAGAAATATCGGTGTCTTTGAAAAATAGCCATATTCCATTCACAGTCTCAATTAGCTCAATGGAATCCTAGATAGTGGGAACATACTGAATGTCACTGTAAATATCCCAATAAGTGCAGACCAAATCTTGAGGCAGCTCCTTTCTTGGGGTCCATTAAATTAGTGGCTTATTGCTTGGTCAGTCCAGAGATTCTATTGGGAGTTGTCACCCTGTTCTGAGATAAGAGGAACATAATGGAACATGTTGCCATTCAGAGATGTGTCATTCAGTAGTTATATTGTTCTAACTTATCTGTAGACCAAATATTTTCCATTCTTCCTCTGTATCTTGAAGATCCTACAACAATCAGGGGAATGCCAAAGCTTCTATACTCTTTGCCTGAGAATTTTCTGGACAGAAAATGGAAATTGTTTTTATTTATATGGTGAATGAAGCACCTATAAGTAAAGTTAACTGGTGGAAAAACACAAAAAGATAAAAACTGAATTTCTTTAAACTATAAACTTTAAAAAATTTATTCTGGAGATGCTGTACTTTATCTTTTTGTGTTTTTTATTCATCCTGTCACTTCTGCAGCAGTATTTTATCACATTCATCTCTATGTACATTTCTCAGATTTTAATATAGCTATGTAAAGACAAGGACCATATTAGCATAAAAAAGCACCAAGCATAGAGCTCAGTTCTTAGACAGATATCACCAAAGAAGAAGATAGTTTATCCACAAATGTTTTTATTCCCTGAGCTGATTAGTGTTTTGATTATTTGTTTGTTTTTATTGGTTGTTTGTTGTTGTTGGCAAGTTGACACAAGCTAGAGTCAGTCATATGGGAAGAGGAAACCTCAGTTGAAAAACCATCTCCAAGAAACAGCCTCCATGTTATGGAGGTTTGTGAGGACATTTAGTAAAGATGTGAAAGGGCTCACACCACTGTGCACAGAGTCACTCCAGACATCTAAGTGCCCTATAGAGAATGGGTCAGTAAGCAACTTTGTTCCTTGTTATCCTGCATCAGTTCTTGCCCCAGGTTTCTGCTTCGATTACATTTAGTGATGGACAATAAACTGTAATCCAAATGAACACTTTCCTCCACAAGTTGCTTTGGTCATAATATTTAATCTAAGAAACATAAAGCAAGCAAGAATATTCTCCAAATACCTTTACCGTATTATGGTGAATATTTATAACAAAATAAATATAAGATAACATTTCTGTAAGTCTATCTTTAATAGCTATCTTTAACAAAATAAAATAGAATTTTCCATAAATGATTCTTATACTTAAAAATATTGGCTTAACGACTGAATGTTAAGACTTCTTAAAAAGGTAGATTCCATTATCTTTGCCCAAGCCTGAAGTTTCAGCTATTTGAAATTGTATTCTGTGTCTTCAGAAACACAGTGGTGAATACAAATAATAAATTGAATTATTATTTCAATAATAATTGAGACTTTTTTTTACTGGATTTTACTTGTACCATAAAATAAATCAAAAGTTTCATATTCCAGTCATAAAAATATTTAGGAGAACCATGTTCTGCTTCTCATACATTCTTTTAAGAAAACAGAACTTTGAATTTTAATACATATATTTTAAACATAGAGCTGGGGGACACTGCTGATGGTGCAGTGGGTACAGTGCTTGCTATGTGAGCATGAAGGATAAGTTCTAACTCTCAGCACCACATTCGAAAGTTAGACTTATTTGATCTCAGCACTGGGAAGAAGAGAGAGGAGAATCCATGTACTACTAGCCAGCCAGTTTAGCATCATCTGTGAGTTTCCAGTTATACGAGAGACTTTGTCTCAAACATACAATGATGAGTGATGAGAGAGACACCCAGCATGCACTGTCTCCTCCACACTTGAAGCCCCACAGACACAAGTCCATTCATACATGCATGTATACACTACACACTATATGGAATAGAAATAACAATGATTGTCTTTAACCTAAAACATCAATTATAGGCATAAACACAAATTGCAGGAAATGAAAAGATTGACTCAGACAAGAGTATGCAGAAGCAAGATGTGGGCTTGGCTAACTTCTTTTCTCCTTCATTCAGTATGAAATACTTTCTAAAATGAACACATAGATGTTGAATTGGGATGGCCAGGCTCCATTCAAGGTCCTGAAGTATGGACCTGTAACTTCTAAGCTTTCTGGATGAATCTTTTGTTCACTTTTAAACTCCTTAAAACCTTCCCTAGCCTGTTTAGCCATGCTAGGCTACTTCCCATTCTTGGGTAAGGTGCCTCCTCTTTCCCTAGATGCATTTTTTTCCTCTATAAAATAAACTAAATAAGTCGGACATGATCCTTTCTCTCCTGCTTTGTTTGTTTAGTTCTAGGAAATAGGTAAACTAAGCTGAATAATAAAATTAGGTAGGATACCTGGGAAGCCTTGACTCGGGGCCACTTTTGCCAGGAGTACATGTTTTTATATGGTGAGCTTTCTTCTTTGCATTGTGAACCCTGCCAGGATACACTCCACCATGTACAGTCCTTTCTCGGGTCATCACTACCTGAAACTACATGCCTGAGTTTGTCTGATTCAGGAGCCCAGTATCAGTAATTCAACATCAGCAACACACTTAAACCTAGCTGATTGTTAATAGAAGTGATGATTATCTCCATGGTTACTTTGTTTTTCTAAGTTGTCCAGGTCCCATTCAGTGAGGAGATGTGCTCAGCTATGTTTTGCCACCTTTCTTGAACCCCAGAACTCTGTACACACAGGCTAATGGTATCTAAAGATCTACCACAGGCTAGGCTCCCTAGAGCCAAAATTTGTTCACGGAATTTCCTCGTCTCTTGATTTTAATCTAGTATTCCTCGTTACTGCATTTCTTGTTCTCTGACTCTAATTTCTTTGTCTGTGTCTTGACATCCCTCAATACAATACATTCAGCCCTCTAAAGTTATACACCACTAGCAGCCTAATACACACATGGAACATTAGGAAGGGAAGCATAAAATCCCAAGCTAGCCCCGAGGGACTGAAGAGGACCTACTTGGAAGTTCCTACTTCTAAAACAGAAGTTGGCATGTCTGTCACACATGAACCTAACACCAGCTTCCTTTCCTATTCTGAATTTTTTCAGTCTTTTTGCTGTTAATCCATAGAGCTCTCCCTGACAACATGGGAGCTATTTGGATTTTAGAAGAAAAACTTTGCTTTGCTCTGAATCTGCTTTGGACTTCCTCTGTGTATGCAATCGAAGTTGCCAGTGAGATATTTAGAACTACAAAACTATAACTTGAGATACTCAGTATGTGAATGTGACAGAATGTTATCTATTACCACTTCTTCTCTTCTTTGGCTTTGTATCTATTGTCATTTAACTTGGATGTCTTGTTTCAAGATCTTGACAGTGCTGTGCCATGATATTGCTTTGCAGCCAGCATGGGGCAGCTATTTCAAAGATGAGAGACAGCATGCATGTACTCCATTTCCCACTTGGAAGACAGTTTAAAGTTACTTCATCAAATTCTAGAGATGAGAAAGGTATCTTCACTGAGGAGAGAAGATTTCAATAAGAGTTCTTAAAACTATCCTGGATATAGCAATTGTAGAATTCAAAAGGCAATTTTAAGTGCCTTTAACACCTCAGTTTAACAAGGTGAACTGATACAAGACAGGTCAGGCCATCCATCCAGTAGAACTATAAAAAATGTAAATGGAAGGACTGGAACAGACTTAGTATGTTTTCTGAGATAGGCCTTTTCCCTCTTCATGTCACTGTTTTCTTATTACCAGGGAAGTGTAAAGATGTATTATCAAGCTCTTCAGTGTACTCACTTCCTTGCCCTGTTGATCATTGGAAAATGGTCATTCTTTAGGCTCTTAGTCATTGGCTCTTAGAGCAAAACCACTGTTAACTTTGTATTTCATCTGCTTGGGCCCGCAAGGTTCCAGTCCATGCACCGTTCTGACTTCCTGCTCTTGCCTTCCATGGTGACATGTTGCAAAGGATGCTAGACCTCGCATTAGAACTCAGTTGGGTTAGAACTGTTGCCTGTGTCAATCAGGATTTTGTTTTTCCTAGAGTGAGGGAAATGATAGAATGTGTGATTTGGGCTTGCCATGCTTATTAAAAGTCTTGTCGTGTAAATATGGTCCAAATGTCAATCAGCTGCACATACCAGCTAAAGCATATTAATTAAAAACATACTAATTAAGAAAATATTAATTAAAAATAAGAACACAAGACACAGTGTAACTCTAATACCGTACACAAAAAACAAACCAATCATTAGGAGAAAGATTATTGACTTTACCAAGAAGCTTGTATTTGTGGTAAAACTCAGTTAGCTTCCCTAATGACAGGAGGTTAATAATAACAAGAACTATCTGAGCACTAACCATATGCCTGGCATTGGGTTATGTTTTTTATTTCTTAATTCTCTTAGTCCTTAAATAAACATGTAAGCATTGTCATTCACTCATTTTCTTGATGAGAAACCACATTCCAAATAGATTAAGTAGTTTGCATAACGAAATAGAGTGTCTATGCTAAAGCATTTACCTAGTTTTGGAATAAGTTCATGTGATCTTTTCTCACTTGAAGTTTGAATTCAGGTCTTTGTGGATGGCAGGCAAGCATTCTATCCTAACTTACAATTTTGTCCACATACATGCTTTTAGTATACACTACCAAAAGTTCTCGCATCCTTTGTAGGATGTCTTCAGGTGTATAAAACTGCATCTGCAAATGAGACAAATGATGCTCAATAAAGGGCAAGTAAATCAATACTTTACTTATAATATTGAAAGACAATATTGTGCAGTCTTAGAAGGACCGTCAAGGCAGTGCCTTTTCAGAAAACTGTTAATTTTTGTACTAGGGCATTATTTTTATGTAATTCAGAATGATTAATTGATGGTTTGTTTAATCACTATTTGAAGCATTCAAGGAAAGCTAATCAGTATATTTCCAGAGGTACCCCTTACCAATATGAGAAATGGGGAGTCTGTGATTTCTTCTATCTTCAAATCATCTTGGACTCCATATGAATTATTGAAGATTATAACTTATAGCTATAATGAAATATGTAAATTTTCAAAGTACCCTCTTATTTGCTTTTAGTTAAGAGTTATTAAAGACATGTATATACTAAGGACCTCCTTGAACAGTGGTTCTATTGTAGTATTGTATGTGTATTGATACACATGCAATATTACTACAAAGGCAATAATTATGAAAATGCAGAAGTCTTTTCAATTTAGTGGACAGATAGTTTCTAGAGACGTTCTGTTTTAAATTATCTGAGCCATGATCACATTATTTCCATGGTGGCTGTATTAATTCACGTTCCCATAAAGAGCATGTAAGGTTTCCACATGTTGGCATTCTCTTCACACTTTTTAGCTTTTATTTTTTCCGTAATAACCATCCCAACAGATTTTCTTTGCATTTCCTATTTTAAATCATATGCATATGCATAAAGAAATTCACCGTCTTGAAACTAACTACTGTTGCTAAAAACCATTGACTCCTCTTTGGGTCCACAGTGTACCTAAAATTGCTTTTATTTTGTGTTTGTCTATCTCCTTTGCTTTAATGAGAAGGACCAGCAGTAAATCATTGTCCTAAACCTTTCCTGTTGAGTCACTTTGGATTTTGGAAACAATAAGTCTCCCGGGATAGATATATTCATATAAAAGAGCAATTATACTTAAGAGGCAAACCAAAGATTCAGCTATTAATAGACAAATTTACTGGCCTGTATTGTGGGGCCAGATCTGAGATTGTGATAGGCCAATAGTAGAGAGGGCAATAGCTTGACCAGAACTGGAAACAGTTGATTTCTGCATACTATTCACATGTCCAGTATTCCTTTGGAGTTTTTATTAGTTCAAGAAACCTATGAATATTCTTGAATTTTCCATGAAGCTGTCTCATATTAACTATGATATCTCAGCTATATATTTGGTTTTGTTAATTTCTCATACTTACCTTTTTTTTGTTAATGCACATTTGATGCCTCAAGTACAGCCATAACTGTGAGTTCCTGTTCATAGATGTCCTTGTCAACACTAGGAATTTTAGTTTGACCACTCTAACAGGTACACAGTGGTTACATAGATAATTTATATTATTTTTCCATTTTTATTTTCTTAAGCTCATTGATAAGATTTTTCAGAATTAAATCACATTTAGTTTTTTATGTTAGTACAAACATTTAAATCATGTAAAATTCCCTCCTCATATGTCTCTGGATGTATTACACTCAATTTAAGGTATATTTTTTCTCATTATTTAGTTGTGAGTGTTTTCTAATCTTAGAATTTCTGCCTGTAGATTACTAATACTCAGCACTTATTTACATATTTAACTATATGTGGCCTTTAAAGATGTGTTTTCATACTGATTTATATTCTAATAATACTTTGGTCAGAAAAGAATATTGTGCTAGATTGAAACGCATCAATATTTTCTTAATGAGCTAATATTGGCCAGGTATAGTAAGGGTTCTAGATTCCCCTGAAATACCTACAGATTAGTTATTGAAAGAACATAATTATATTCAACAGCAAGTTATAACTTGATAGATGATATGTGTCAAATAGAAAGATTTTTTTCTTTTTTGATGATTTTGTTGATGTTTTCATTTGATATACTTTAAAATTATGATTTAGGACATATGTAAGTACGTAATTATTATATATTTATGTAGTTTATTATATATTTATGTAGCTTAATTTCTTTCAAAAATATATGTACAAAACCTGCACAAGATCAAGTCATGCAATGCTTTCTTAGTTTTTAAAGGAGTAATATATTATTAGCAAACTTTTTAGGTTTTTCTTTACTTAAAGCAATAGCTTTAAAATTGTAGACAATAAAACCCTGGTAATCCTGAGATACTTTCAGAAGATTAACAACAGTTAACTTCATAAACTAGAATACATGATATATGTGTAAATGATATTAATGCAGAAGTGGTTCTGTCTAGGAACAAAGAATACTAGTGGATAAGGAAAAGTGAGAGACAGGAAGTCAGAAAGAGATGGAGTAATTACACTGGATGTACAACACACACTTAAATGAAAATATAATGTAATATCATATATCATGAATGTAGACAATGAAAAAATAAATCTATGGAAATAATGACCCTTCCTTTTTTGTATTCCTTCTTTGAGGACTTCATTAGATCTGTTTTGACTACTTTCATCCCTTTCCCCAAGTCCTCCAGATCCACCCTCACTTCTCTACCCATACAAAATGTCTTCTCCTTTTTTCTTTTTAACCAGTCAAGTCCAATTTATACTGTCCATATACTCTTGGATGTGTGGCTTTCCACTAGAATGTGGTACTCACTTTACTAAGTGTATTGGTTAGTGTTGCCTGTCAACTTGACACAAGCTGGAGTCATCACCTAGAAAGGAGCCTCAACTGAAGGAATGCCTCCTTGAAATCTAGCTGTAAGGCATTTTC
Source organism: Grammomys surdaster (assembly GCF_004785775.1). Classification (NCBI taxonomy): domain Eukaryota; kingdom Metazoa; phylum Chordata; class Mammalia; order Rodentia; family Muridae; genus Grammomys; species Grammomys surdaster. The sequence continues at coordinate 482,745 of NW_021604764.1, forward strand.
TCAATTAGTGATCAGTGGAGGAGGGCCCACTGTGATTGGTACCATCCTTGGTCTGGTAGCACTGGATTCTATAAGGAGGCAGGCTGAGTAAGCAGCATCCCTCCATGGCCTCTGCTTCAGCTCCTGCCTCTGAGTTCCATCTCTGCTTGAATTCATGTCCTGATTTCTTCCAATAATGCATTGTGATCTGGAAGTGTAAGCCAAATAAACTTTTTCCTCCACAACTTTTATTTTGGTCATGGTGTTTCCTAGTAACAATAAAACACTGACTAAAACACTAGGGGAAATATTCTTAAAGAAAATGGACTCCCCCTCTCCCAGCAACTATCAACTGCCAATAGCTTTCTGGCTGGGGTGAGATTTCCTGTCCATCTCCCTACTCTGTTCTGAGATTTTTAAAGTCTGACTCAAACTTGTCCAGGTCTTGTACATGCTGTCATAACTGGGAGGAGTTAATATATGCAAATGCTCTCCTGTGTAGAGGAATTTTAATCCAGCAACATGGCTGCTCTGATAATATCCAAAGATATAGGTTTGTGTGATCCAGCTGGGCTAGAATGCAGACACACCCTTAGTACACCCCTTTAATCCCTTTGGGTGGAATCCTTTAGTATATACTTTTTAATCCCAAACAATGAGGTCTAGCTGAGGGGCAGACAAAGTGACAAATCAGAGAAATATTTGAAAGAATGAATCAGAGATAGAACTCTGAGAAGAAGAGCTATTTAAGAGCAGTTCAGAGAAAGAATCAGTTCAGTCAGTTCTGTTGAGTGGACTTGAGTTTGGAGCAGTCAGTTGAGAGTACAATGCTGTGGAATTGAGTTTGTTCCTGAGCTCATGTAGTTCAGTGCAGGTCAGCAGAGGCAATTGAAGCAAGAAAATAAGGAGGAGCCAGAAGATTAGAGCAAAATGCCAAAGTTAGTTTGAGGCCAAGCAGAGCAATTCAGTGAGAAGCTGAGAGAAGTCAGATTGGATCAATCAGCTTAGAGAGGCATTTGAGCCAGAACAGCTGAGTTGAACCAGCCAGCCAGAGTTCAGAAAGAACTAAAAAGGGAGAGCTTATTCAGTAGTAAGCCTCTGAGATGAAATTTACATCATAAAAATAAAAGTTACATTTATACTCTTGTGTCAAGAAAAGCCTATTCAACTTTCTTCAGAAAAGCTTCTATTTATAGTAGATCCACAATGGATCAAGATACAGATAATAAGAAATTAACACACATGATTTTTATTACATTGGGAGAAAAAAGTACTATGATGTTATTTTTTTAGTTAATTAATTTATTCACTTTACATTTTGATCACAGCTCCCTGCCCTCTTGCCTTCCAGTCCCACCCTCCCACTCCCTTTCCCTATTTCTTCTTCTCTGAGGAGAAGGAGAGCTTTCCCCCAACCCCATACCAACACTTCCTGGCACATCAAATCTCATCTCTAAATATATTCTCCTCCACTGAGGCTAGACAAGGAAGCCCTGCTATGAAAAAAGGATCTAAAGGCAGAGAAAATTTTTAAAAACCTTTTTGCATTTTTAAGAGCATGTTTACACTAACACTGAAAAGGAACACAACAAATTTATTATATTTGTAGGAATATTTTGCTTGAATAGAAAAAATATGAATTTAACTACATTTTGAAGCTTCAGTATATATCTTATATATAAACAGATCAATGTTCCAAGGAAGGGAAATATGCATAAACTATGCACTATGTTAAATCATAGTTTCTCTCAAACAGAAGAATTTGCTCAATAGTTTCAATTGCATAATAAATTGACTGTTTCTCATGGAACATTTCTTTAAGTGAAACAGCTTTCCAAGAAATTACAGAGATTCAAATGTAGGATGTTAAGTAGAAAATGTCTCTTCACCAAATGTAAGCCTGTCACTTCAAGGAAAACAAACAGCGCTGTGCTGATAAATGTTTAACAAGTACCCTCTACTGGGCAAGAGAGCCTTATTTGTAGAATGTAGTCAATTTCTGTGGTACAAATACTTTTAGCAAGTCTTACTTCAGAGTTCTCACTTCATATTAATAAACACAAAGCGAGGAACAGATGACCAGGTCTCAGAAGCAATCACAAACTCACTACCACCTGCTACTGAGAGCATTGCCAATGGTGAAATTAGAGATATTCTGTGAAGATTAGACTTTAGGAAAGTTTATACCTAGAAACATGAGCCTGTAAATTTTCCAGCATGTCAAGGAGTCCAACACTGGTAGCTCCCAGGGCACCTGCACTTATGGTGTAAATACAGAGACACAAAAACATGCACAGAATTAAAAATATTAAAATTAAACATTAAAAAGACTACGAAATCAGCTTAATGTAATGCAATATAGAAAGCTTAATTGATACTGTTTCGGATTTCATATTGTAGCTAATCTTTCAGTAGCTACCGTTTGTCTATTTGGGTCTAGCACCAAGTAATCGAAGACTGTTAAAAATGTTCTTCCCTTTCCAACTATAATCCATGTGAGGCAAATTGTCCTTTGTCCTTCACGGTAGCATATCATGACAGGAGGATGTCGTATCTTCAGTGTTAAAGCTCAAGTTGCAGGTCTGAGGAAACTGGAGAACAAAGGGGTCACAGAAAATGTCTCACTCCTTGCAAGGTCAGAGTTAAGACCAAGCCCGCGTGTGTCATACTGCTGATGCGAGGTAATGAGTGTGGCTCAGGGAACATTCCCTGTGACATTCCTCACTGTTGCAAAGGGGACAGTTTAGTCATTTAGAATGCCTTAAGAACCATCTTTCTGTGGATATCAGCTTTCACTTAATTTAATGCTTTTCATGACTGACAACTAGTTCCTAATTCATTTATATATTTTGTGGATACCTATGGCTTTATTAAAATACTCTATATTTGATTTTACGATCCCAGAGGGGAAAAGACTAGATGTGCTTAGTTCATTTTGAAATGGCCAAGCATATATCACCGCCAAATTTACACATAATGAGCACACTAAATATCATTAATTTCTTCTCAGCTAGGGCATATCTTATGAAACAAAGTAGATAACCCATCTTCTCTATTAATCTAGAAAAGATTAAACTTTACTCTAATTGCTCAGAAATGTGTAATAATAAGAGTGAAACAGACGTGTCCACTTGAAAACCCAACTTATTAGAACTAATTCAAAAGTTTGATGGTAATTTCTTGTTCAAAAGTTGAAATAAAAAATTGAGGGGAATTATTTCCCATTATGATTAGTGGTTTTTTGTTTTTGTTTTTTTGTCAACTTAACACAAACTTAGACATAGCTGGGAAGAGGCCTCCATCAGATTGGCCTGAGGGCAAGTCTGTTGAGGCATTTTCTTGCTTAATGATTGATGTGGGAGGACTTAGCCCCTCTGGGTATGGCACTAATCCTGAGCTTGTGATCCTGTGTGGTATAAGAAAGCAGGCTGAGCTAGTCATTGAGATCAAGCCAGTATGTAACAGTTCTCTGTGGCTTCTGCTTCAGTTTCTGCCTGCAGGCTCCTGACATGACTTCTTTTTATAATGCACTGTAAGCTGGAAGATGGAATTAACCCTTGTCTTACCAAGCTGCTTTTGATCATTGTGTTTCATCACAGCAATAGAAAGTAAAACAAGACATCTTTGATATTTGTGAGTTTTGTGAACTTCTTAGTCTTTAAAGACTTTCAAAGTGTAGTATTCATATAATCATTTATTGTGCCCCTGGGACATGTATACTCAAATTTGCATCTTAAGAAACTTTCTAGTCTAGATAAATTTAGAGCTGTTGTTCACTAAATTAGCACATGATAGAAGCCGATACATCTTAGGATGTAACCCCTTGATAACATTCTTCTACGGGAGATTGGGCTACATAGAGCATATGAATAATATTAAGGTACTGATGGAAATAAATCATAACTGAAATAAGGGGAGTGGAAAAAATACCAGAAAGAGAAAACAAACATTTCTAGGGATGGTTCCTCAGATCTTCAGTTAGTTATATGTGTCTGTACGTTTTGAGGATGAGCCTTTTCTTCCATCCCTTTGTCTTGCCTCCTGGATTACCCTGCACAGTGGGCTCTACTCCTCTCCCTTGTCTCTGACCACTAATATGAATATAATATGAATTTAATAGACTCAGGAAAAACCCCAACCAATACAGGCCAGGTAGAGCAAAGTATGGCATGTCTTATTAACTTTCCATGAATTGTATTGTTTTATGAAAATTACATGCTTATTTAATTGGGAAGGGATAAGCTAGCAGAGTTCTCTGACCACTACAGTCATTATTACACACTATGCATATGTTCAATCATGTCTGTGTGTGGGTGGGTGGGTGTGTGTTTTAAAGGAAAAGAGGTTTATTTTGACGCAAGGTTCAAGAATACATTCATACATGCTGACAGAGGGACAGTGATGGGTGGCAACTTGTGTTGGGTGTTAACTTCTGTTAACCTTCAGAGAACAAAAATATAAAAAGTTTAGGACAGAAAAAAAGACCGGCTGTAGCTCTCATGGCCTATTAGTAAGTAACCCGTTCACTCCAACTATTCACCAACTCCTAAATGATCTACAACCTCCCAAAACAGCACTTAGCCAGTGTGTATTCGAACTCATGTGCCTATGTGGTCTCATTTAATATTTGTACATGACATTTGGAGAACTGGACTCAAATAAATAATTATTCTGCTAGGCTATACCATGGTAACTCATGGAGCTCTGATTAACTCTGACTGAATGATGCCAGTTGACTTTATATGTTTTGGCTTTGGATAGAGTAGTTGGATGTCTATATCTGTGAGATATTACTTTCCATTACATGTATCATTCTCAAAGAGGCTGCACTGCTCACTTGCAGAATAAAGGCTTTACAGCTTAACAGAAACTGCAGATATACCAAAGACTTGAAAGGGCTTGGGAAATGAGCAAACACACAAAATCACCTCAACCACATCAGTTAGTCAGAATACTGTATTTCTCAGCACATCATTTCATATCACGGTTAAGAGCTGTGCCATGAAGAAACTTTACTCAGAAAAATGAATGAGTCATGTTAGAGAATCAGTGGAACTTCATCATAACAATAGCACTTTCTAAACAGGATGGTTTCATTTTTGGATTTTTTAAAAATTTAATACTGACTTTGTTTTGATGTATGAAAAAGTGAATGACTTGATTTTTTTCCCAAGAAGAATAACAAAACAAGCAGACAAAGAAGCAAAAATAATAATTGAACAACAATTAAAACACAGGCATGGTTTTCTATGTGGTTTAATTGTTGCACAATCATTATTTTTGCTTGTTTGTCTCCTTGTTTTGTTGTCTGTCTGTCTGTCTGTCTGTCTCTGACATGGCTTCACAGTACAGCCAGGCTTTCCATAAACTTACAACTGGTAGTGATTCTCCTGTCTCCTCCTCTTTGGTATTTGAATTACAGGCAAAGGCCACCATGTGTGATTGCATCAATTCTTTTTGTCTACACTGTTTCCATGGCTACAGCAACACTCTAACGTGGTTTGAGAGAAGAAGGAAAACAAGGATTGAAAAGTGAAAATTAACTACAAGAAAACATGCTTTTCTTATGTCTATGTAGATGATTTTCTATTTGCCTAATGAGTTTTAAGAATAGCTGTTATACTGATAAGACTATAGTTGCAGTAATTAAGACTAATTTCACTAGCCATGGTGGCTTTTAAGAGGAATGGGAAAAATCTATTAGAGACCTAGAGTGAATGCATTTTATTTTCTTCTACTGGAGAGAATGAGCAAAGAAAACGAAAAAAAAAAGAAAAGTAGATGAAAACAAATATGGAAATTAAAGATCAACATTAATTTCAGATGTGGTTTATAAGATTGGATTAAACCGATTTCCAAATCCTATCACAACACTGGCCACTAAAATAAACACAAACCCTACATATTATTTATTGAAATATGCAAATTATTTTAAAACCTTCATGCATGTAACTAGAATCCTAAAAATGATGTGTAGGTGCAGAGAGAAAGAGTCACACAATGTGTGTGTTTTGTTCAGTTTATTCTTGGGGTCTATATTTCCCACTGCTAGTAAAGATAGTGGCATTTCATGTGCTCTGGCTCATTAATCAAATGGCAGCTTCATTGATTCTTTGTGAGAGACAACCGTATTCTGAAAATTACAGTGATAGAGATCCCCTGCTCACAGAACATCCATCCATACAGCAACGATTTATCCATGAGCATGCAATGTATTCCTTTCTTCCATCCTTTGACAGAACATTTTACCAACATTCCTAAATACACTCATGTCCTTGTAATAAGAAGATAATAATTCTATTGCTTTTCTTTGGAAAAATGAAGTGTAGGGATTATGAAGGTTAAAGATGGTGAAATTTTCATTGTCTTTTTTTTTTGAAAAAATACTGCTACATATTAATCTGTGTTGAGACTCTGAAAATCTGAGCAGTATTTTAAATTAAAAAAATGTATTAATTTACATACAGTTAAAAATCACTCTTTATGTCTTCTGATTCTAGGAGGCTTGACACATGTGTAGATTCATGTAATTATAAGCACAATCAAGATGCAGAATAATTTCATCAGCCCTCACTGCCACTCAAATAATTATCCTTGCTTGCCACTGGATGTCTGATCATCATCTTATATTGACCTGATCTATAGCTATACAGCATTTTATATTATTTTATATTATTTATTTTCTATAACCCCAAATACAAATGGAATCATACATCTGAGTGCTTTTGAATCTACCTTCTTTTACATGCTATGCTGTATTTGAAACACATGCATATTACTGGGGTATCAACAGTGTGTGCATTTATTATTACCACTAGAATTATTAGAAATATTGTGTGATGGTATGGATGAAAACCAGAGAAATGTAATTACCTATTCTGCCCACGAGGATAGTTGCTGCTTCTAAGTTCTAGCAAATAAAAGTGTATAAACATATTTGTCTAAAGTTTCTGTGTGAGCGTAGTCACTTCACTATGCCAGTAACTTTGAGTGAGTTTCTGAGTAAGCAATAATTGTCCAGATTCCATGAACCCACTGGGACATTTTTTTAAAATTATTTTATTTATTTATTTTTTACACCCAATCACTGCCCCTCCTCTCAGTTTCCCCTTCACAGAGTACCTTCTCTCATCCCCCTCTGAAAGTATGGGGGCCACCCTGTGTATCCCTCTAGCCCCACTAATTTAATTTAATTTGTGTTTGTCTTCCCAAGCAGGAATGCAGGAGCCTCTCTTGTTCTTTAGTTTCTCCATAGTTGCCTTAGTGAGGTGTTTCCATTGTTGGTTGTGCTTCGGTTACTCTGGTCAATGGAGAGTAGAGTCCTATCTTCTTCAGGCTGCATTTTTTTCTTCATATGATTTAGGCATCATTTCATATGTCTACTTGCCAATGAAAATTTTTCTTTGGTTGGATTTTTATTTTATATAATTTGTCAACTTTTATTAAGTATTTTTTGTTACATTTTGAGAGTTCTTCATATGAGTCCAGACACATGTCCTTTGTCAGATATGTAATTTTGAAAATACATGTATCTGAAGAACATCACGGGAGTTTCCAATCACTTTCTGATTGGATTTAAGTTCTGTTTCTCAGTATAAAACTACTACAATAGACATCATTGTTGAACCAAGAACTATGGCTGAGTGGGGAGAACCTACTGTCTTATTCTTCTAAATGAACATTCTCTAAGATGTAGTGTGTGTGTGTGTGTGTGTGTGTGTGTGCGCGCGCGCGTATGTGTATGTGCTAATACACATGTGTGTGAATTCTCAAGTTCAGCAGTTTTAATAAAAACTAAAGATTCACATAAAGCCTTTTTCCATAAATGAATAAGATTATGAGCCATAATATAATAAAACGTTATTAAGCCATAAAAAGTCATGTGCTTTCTTCTGCTATCATTTCTTTCAGCCTGAATAATTTTCTTTAGCATTTCTTTTATGGGAAATCTGTAGACCCATTTTTTTCTTAACTATATTTATCAAAAAGTGTCTTTGTTTTTCCCCCATCTCCCATAAAGCTGTTTCCATTTTTTTGTCTTTAATTTTTATTATTTCAATCACAAAATATTTAGTAAAATTTTCTTTGAATTATCTCGTTTGAAGCTTAGCTTGTGTTTTAAGTCCATAAACGAGTAACTTTTACCAACTGTTTCTGTAGACGAATGTTTAGAAACTATACATATTTAATCCTCTCAGGAGGTAACTGAGTGGCTAAGAGGATGACACTCACTTGTGAGCCCTGTAAATATCAGCAAATGGCCTCAGCCGCTACTGACAAATATTCAAAGGGTTTCCAGATTTGCTCCTACCACAGCCAATAGCTAATCAGATGTGGCAATGTGTTGCAACCAATTACCATTCATCACAGTAGCATCAAAAACCTCTCCCATAAGTCAGTGTACCTGCTGCTACGGATGTGGCCAACAGAGTATTGGTTCTGAAGGATGATACTTCAGGTAGGTGAACTGGATTTTGATGCTATGCATTCATGTGTATAGTTATCGACACACAAAACTAGGACCTGTTGCCAGTGTTAAAAATGTCACTGAGGGTGTTGTTTATCACAATTCAGGCTTCTCTTTAATCCAGCACAAGCAAAACTTGAGCTTTGTTTTCAGAACATTTGTACCATTGGTTAATTTCCTTTTCTGGGAAGTTGTCGCTTAAGCTGAAACATAGATTCTAGCTCCCTAGCATGCAGTGTACAGAAGCAGTTGGTTCTGTGTGTTCTATATTGAGTGCACCCTCTTACATTTTACAGCTGTTTTTCATGTTGCTTATGTGTTACCCAATTTTACCGCTCTTCTCTTCATTGAAGTTTTATAATTTGTGAGTTGGCATAATCTACCAAAAATGCTATTAGAAAAAAAACAAAGGCTGTTAATAAATAAACTGTAGCCCATCTTTGATAAAATCACCTGGCTACTTAGCCTAAAAGTATTGATTCTTCTCAAATAATTTATAGTTTTAGTAAAATTCTAATAGAAATCCCATTTTGGAATAGACAGCACAATTGCAAATTATGTTTTGTTTTTGACAAACTGATGAGAACTCATTTGCTTTCCATTTCTTTCCTTTACTTTTCCATAAATTCCTTTACAGTATTATAAATACAAGGCAAGCACACCATCACCCAGCCCCAGCCCTTGTTTTTGCATTCTAAAATTAGTTTGCATTAACTGTACAAAACCATGCACTTTATCGTGACATTTCCATACATGTAGATAATGCACTTTGACCTCCTTTATCATCTTGTTTCCATGCCCTTCCCCCAACCCCTTGCCAGTGGTCTCCTTCTTTCTAAATATCTGGCAATTTCTTTTGCAGCATTTAAAAAGACAAGTTTTGAGAAGAAATGCATCATCTTGCTGCTTATTATTTGCTGCCTTCATCTTTTTTTGTTTATTTTTTCTCTTAATTTTCATTTGAAAATATTATTAGAGAATTTTATTTATTATTTATTTATTTATTATTAGAGAATTTTATCTTACAAATTAACATTTCATCTTTGAACCTTTGTAAATATAGTCTGAAGACTTTGTATTATGTTTAAAATACTCTGAATCCCCCATTCACCTCTATAGAACCTTTCATTTGTAACTCAGGGAATACAGAATAGTATTAGCCAGTCTTCATTCCCCTTTCTTTTAAATTTTATTAATTATTATTATCATTTTATTTTGTCGTGTATGTGTATCTATAGAGGCACACACTCCTACCTGAGAGCACATACTCAACAGTGTGTGCACACCTGCTAGAGCATGTGCCCAGGGTCAGAGGAAGTTTTTATGTAATTGATTCTCTCCTTGTAACTCCATATGAGTTCTGGAGCTCAAACTCAGTTTACCAGGCCTGTGTAGATAGCATTTTACCTATGGAGCCATCTTGCTAGCCCTAGCCTTTCTTAATTTGTAATTTCCAAAATCCCTGTTGTATTTACCAAGATGATCATTGAGAGAAAGAGAATGTTAATCAGAATGATATGTAATGCCATATCAAATACTCTCCAAAACTATCCATTGAATTAGTTGCATTAATAACTATTCAGTTTGAAAATAGTGAAAATGGAGAAAATTACACCATATTAAAATGCTCATTTTTATAAGTGGCTACACTCAATGAAAATATTAGCTAAGTTTTATCTAATAAATCATTGTGCAAAGATTCAAAATTATCCTGTATATAGAGAGACGATTTCCAATTGAGTTCCAATCATGTTTGTATTGCAATATCTGTGACAATGCAGATCAAAATTACCAGAACATATTCATCAATCAAATACTTGTTTTCAGGGAAATAATACATTATTTCTCATCTGCAATATAATTGAAACCATAAACACAGGAATAAACCTAATTTAACTGGTTCTATATGGACTTTCCATTTACAATGAAATAGAATTTAGTATTATTCTTTCAAAACAAAGAAGTTAACCCAGACATCCTGCCCTATGTGTATACAAAAAGCAGTGTACAATTTTTCCTGTTCTGTTATTAAGATGTCATTAAGTCAGAAATAACCTATTAATAAGAAATGGGTACTATGCATATATTGTAATTAGAATAGGAAAAAATAGCATATTCACATGAAGTGAAGATATGAAGAAGTTATATAGAACTAATGGACTGTATATATCAAAGAAAGTTTATACCAAAAATATGTTTTTTGTAGTAAATCTTTTACTGGCCCCCACTTATCCTTTGTCTAAGAAATCATATTTAAGCATTGTTCTTTCATTCTTCAGAAAAGTTTTGTACATTTAAAAGCAGTCTATAGAGTTAGGACTAAAGCTTGGTGGTAGAGCGCTTCCCTACCACACAGAAGACTCTAGGTTCAAGTTACCAAATGCAGGAGAGGGAAACTAAGACAATATGGATGATTATAAATTATCTTGTACATAGTTAGAACATACTGCATCCTAATCATCAACATTCAATTTCTATTAAGTATATTTCTTCATTAAAACATGGGAGTCTACTTCATTTTTTCCCCAGTGCTTAAAAAATACTTTTAAAAGTAGACTTATATGTCTAATACAAGTATGTCGCCACTACACATTGGAAAAGACTTCCAAAGATGTAATACAACTAAAATGGCTCAAGGATCAGAATAGAAGGGGAGAAATGTTTGACATTCAAACAGAATTTTAAGTTTATTTCAGTGTTCTAAACTTAAATGAGCTGAATTACTAAGGAAAAATAAATTGTATTGTGATATATGCACATTCATAGACAACATAACCTTCTACATATACACGGTTTAAGACAATAACAGCTTAGTTTTGTATTATCATTACATATTCCTGGTTGGTTGGCAAAGCCATCTATTTATTTAACATATTCAGAGACTTAGGTTAATAGTCCAGCTACTCTCTCAAATCCTAGAGAGTGAACTTCAGTAGGTTTTGCACTGGGCATTAGTGTTTGACCTGTATGTTATATGTAAAAGTTCCAGTCCCAGCTAAAATGCTGGGAAGAGTCATGTAGCACCATTCACTGCTAAGTGGATTGGGAACTGGAACCTGACATAGACCAGGAACACAAAGGGTTAGAGAAGCTTAAGGGAAAAAAACTAAATCCACTACACATGGGAATAAGGTTATGTATTAGCCCTGCGGTGGTCATTTAGACATGGAGTGCAACATTGACACAATCCTTTACTCAGAACCAGACAGCAGGTGCAACATATAGCTCAATACTACAATTAGATCTGTTGAGAAAAACTAAGTATGATGGCTAATCCTGGCTGTCAAATTGAATGATAGTGTATCAAGTCAATTGCAAGCCTTTGTGGATTTTGCTGAGGATTTCTTGATCAGATAATTTAAAGTTGAAATTTGAACACCAAGTGGGTGGGGGGAAACTTTTGAATTTTGCCTTCTTGCCTTCACTTCAGCTGACAAATTCATCTATTCTGTTGGTTTGATTTTTCTTCACTGTTATTAGAACCATACCCCTTAATGTGTTGCACTATGGTATGGGTGGTAATTTCATGTGTAGAACTCAGGAGTCTCACTAATTAAGGGGAAAATATTTAGACTCTGAGAAGTCCCATGCAACTGCAGTTTATGGTAAAATACTAAAGAGGAAAAGTTACACAAACAGGAGGGCCAGGAAGAAGAGGAGGAGGAGGAGAAGGAGGAGGAGGAGGAGGAGGAGGAGGAGGAAGAGGAGGAGGAGGAGGAGAAGGAAGAGGAGGAGGAGGAGGTGAGGGAGAGGGGGCAGTCCTTCCTCTTCATCCCTCTCTACCTTCTCCCTTTTTACTTGGTTCCTCTTTTCATCTTTCATTTTTCTTTTTCAAGATTACTGGGGTATGGCTGCTTACAAGCTCTCTTCACAAAAATAGAAAAGAGGTAGGTGGGTGGGGGAACACCCTCTTAGAGGCAAAGGGGAGGGGAGTTGGGATGGGGAGTTTGTGAAGGGGAGACTGGGAAGGGGGACAACATTTAAAATGTAAGTAAGTAAAATAAAAACAACAACAATAACAAGAATAGAAAAGAGCTATCCAAACGGGTCAGAAGGAAAAATGTCTACAAATGACATGTGACAATGTGTGGTCCCTGTCTTTGTCTTCCAGAAGTTACAATTCATAAAACATTGAGTGGGTTACTCAGAGAGACCTTGCCTTAAAAGCGAGGGATAATTAACCCTAGATGAGCTCAGATTCTTCCTAACAAAACTTAAAAAATTTAAAAATTTCAGATAACTATATTCCAGAACAAAGATCAAGCACTCAACAAGGTATAAATATTTAATTTGACATGCACATTAGTCAACTTCATGTTACTACAATAAATTTCCTGGATAAATTGACTTGTAAAGAGAATTTTTTTTTTTATTTAACTCAGCTTTTACAACCAAGATTTGGGATCCCATAGATTCAACCTCTGATAGGTGTGGTTGGTGGCAGCAGTGCTGATTCCAGTCAAAGCAAGTGATTGCATCACAAACCAGAAAGTGGAAAGGAGAACAGGACAGTTGGGTTTTCTGTGTCTATTTGAGGGCAAATTCCCAAAGCCTAAGGGCTTCCTGTCAAGTATAGCCTCTCAAGTTTACTGCTTCTAACAATGGTACTCAGGGTGCAGCTTTGACATATGGGTCACTAGGGATCATTCTTTCCATTCATATTCCTGCATAAACATTGCCAGGAGTACCAAGGAGCAGGAAAATAGAATCCATAATGAGGGAGAAAAAGCTATTAACTGAAAGCAAACAAGAACTGACACAGGATCAGATAAATCACACAAAGATATTAATACAGCTACTTTAACTATGTCCCAAATGTCTAAAAAGCTGCCTGTCTAAAACACAGGATGTCTTACATAGTAGCAGAGACTACAGATACTCAGTGTTCAACGATAAAAAGTTAAATCTTCAAGGTGAAAACTGCTCATGTTGAATTGGATGTGGTGAAAGAAAGCTTGGTAAATTTAAAGTACCAGTGGAAGGAATTATCTGAACTGAAACACACAGAAGGAATATTCAAAATATCTGAGAGTTCAACCATAAATGGCTTTAATGCAAGTACACTCAGAATATTCAAAGTGAATCCAAAAGAAAGGAGGAGAGAAGAAACATATTTGGAGAAAGGAATGGTCATTCGCCAACATATCTGATTAACATTACTATAACTCATTTGAGCCAATGATTTTAAGAGATTTCCCAGGCATATCATGAGCCATCTGAAGCTATGAAGGTCTGAATTCAGAATGACATCTTTAAAGTAATGAAATAAAAACTGCCCTCCCAAAGCTCTATAAGCAACAAACAACTTTCAAATGATAAAATAAAATGAAGATGTTTTTAGATGAGTCAAAACAAAAGGATCCATCCATAAGCAGCAGGCGCATGTCATGAGAAAGTTTAGAGCAAGATTTTGAGCCGACAAAAAAAATAGAAAGAAATATGGGTCTCTAAAAAGGGCTGAAATTGTAGTGTATGACAGATGAATAAATATTATTATTTTAATATGCATCTAGGTCACTGATCATTTATACAAGAGTAAAATGGAGTGTGGGTTTGTAGCAGGTAGAAGGAAAGAAGAAAGCAGACTTGACTACAAAAAAAAAGACTCACATGTATGGTAGCACAACCAGAACAGTGGAGATGTTCTACATGACAACCGCTGGCAGCTGACCTAAAGGAGTTGGGCAATGGGGCATTTGCAAAACAGGCAGGCTAAGGTCGTTCATTCATTCATGTTGTATAAAAGAAGTAATTGTAGATGAGATTCTATACTGACTTTTAGGACATTTTATGCAAGGAAGAAATTGGGGGAAGCATGATTGAGAATGTAGGCCAACATTGGGTATGTTAGAGATGTTAAGTACATGCCTAGATTCTCTACCAACTCTGTGAGCAGACTTCGCAGGATGAGCAGGTTATGAAATAGCAAGTTTAATGTGCATGTTTCCTGTCATCCTCTAATTCAGAGGATGCTCTAATTAGGTAGACATAGTGATGCAATTCCATTTTTTCCTCCAGAGGGCAAGCTATAGGGTAGCTTGTTAATAGTGACTTTTCTCACCTTTCAACCCTCTAATTTTGATACATCAATAATTCTCTTTACCATGGGGACTTATTCTTAGGATACAGAGACTGATCTCGTTTTGGCTAATTAAACCCTGACAGATAAAATATACTATGAAGATGGTAAATGTGAAGTGTTATAATTGGGAGTGTGTATCCTGAGAAAGATACGGTTTAACAGTATATTTGAGTAAACCATTTTCAGTAATAATAAATTTGACATGACTAGTGTAAAGTATTCATTAGAAATATTCTTACCTTTTGCTATTCTTCTTAGTAGAGCACCTGGTATAAACCTTTCTAATTCATATACTATTTGATAGTCATTTGGCTTAGGCTAGGAAATTAGCAAATTATGAGATGAAATACTTAAAATGTTTCTTTGAATTTTGTCTAGAGATTAGGTGAGGTTCAAAATACAGTGGTCCAAATGATGTATAACTTTCTATTATTAGGATGCTCATATGGAAGACTGGGAAAATAAGGTTCTTTAAAATATCTATAGAATTAAGAATAGCTAAAAATTTCATTATGCAAAGGAAATGAATGTAAATCTAATCTAAGGATTTGCAAACCATTGGGTGGGATGGGTTGGGCCAATTATCTTTTATCTTTTTTATTAAACAATTTTTCTTTGCTTAATTCCTATTCTGTCTCTGTATCCTGCATCCTAGCTCCAGATACTAGCTGGAAAATTCCAATAGCCCCTTAGCATTGTCTCTCCCTTTGCTCATGTTCTCTCCTGTACACTGTTGGCAGACTAATCAGCCAGCTTCAGGTAGTATTTGCATTTTTGATCTTGCCACATACCCACTGGAAATAGAGTTCCACTTCAGAGAAATTTGTTGTTCTTGGCAATAATTACACCACTATCTTTAAAGTTCCTTGGCCGTTGCTTCTGTCCTCACAGTCTGGCACTACCCTGTCCCTCACTAGGTATGCTTAATGTTGGTCTTCTTTTATTCAAACACGATTTTTCCCCAATAGACTTTTCTGCTGAAGTTTGTCTTTCTGAGATCACACACTTCTGCTGTTACTTTTCTCCTGTCTCATTCTTACTGAAACATTCTATTTAAATTAGAATCATTTCAGTAAGGATGATTTGACAATATATTAGATATTAATGAGTTTGAAACAGGAATTGGGCACCTAATATATAAAAGGTAAAAGTTAAGAGATGGTCAAACATTCACCAGTATATAAGATATCTGCCCATGGTCAAGAACTGTCCACCCTATGGTACCAACAATCTTAGGACTGAAAGCCTTGTTTATTTCTTATTCTCCCAAAGTTTTTTTTATTAACATCAAATGAATTCTTCTCTCTCATATAATCCTGTACTTTTCCTTAGACTAGCATTTAAACTTTCAGTTATGAATTCAGTTCTGCAGAAGCAGTTAATGTAATTAAAGCTGTTATGCCAGCAATAATCAAGCCATCTACCCTCTTGCTTCTGTTTAAAACCTGATTCATTTCTTTCAGCTATTTTTAGAATACCAAGGTTCTGTGATACTCATGGCACTAAAACATAAGCTTGTTGATAGACCTCCATAACAAACATGCCATTTTTCAAAACATAAATAGAAGGTGTACAATCAATGCAACTTACATTAAATACTGTAGAAGAAACAAAAGTAATTTTAACTTGACAATTAAAAAAGCCTTAACACATGTGCTAACACCAGTTTGAAATCCAGATCCTGTCCCAAATTTACCTCTTGCTAACATAACATCATAGAGAAGTGCAGCTAATTTCCATGTATGTCTCTGAAAATGTCCAGAACCAGACTTCCAAATGAAGACTGTTATTTCCAATATTGGATTGACTTCTAGACCAGTCCATGATTGAGTCTGAATAACTGGTCACATTTAAGACAAATTCAAGAGTCATTATAACTTCTCTTTTTGATTCTCTGTTCTACAAGGTCTAAAAACTTGAGGCAAGGCAGCTTGTCCTATCAGGGGTATAGGTAAGCAATAGTGGGTCAGGAACATATGTCCAATACAACTTCCCAGTCACCATTGTCAGGGAGCTTCTCACAAGTCAGCATCCTTCTTTGTCCTGGCATCAGCATATCTCACCCATCGCTCTGGTGGGCACCATGCTCCTTCAGCATCAAATGTTACTAATGTGTTGATTATACAAGAGGATTTAGATTGGCATTTGGAAGAACAGATCGATGCTCTTTATCCTATTCAAATTATTGGAAGGAAGTTCAGAATTTAAGAGTAAGAAACCATCTCAAGTGTCATGCCAAATACCATTGGATTCATGTTAGTTCTAAAATTTACAGTGGTAGCCATTTTAATTAGGAAAAAGTTTAAAGACATTTGCAGTATATTTGGCATAATTCTAACACCTCTCTGGATGTTTTAACGTTGCATAGTGAGCTTATAAATTTCAAGAATGCTGCTCTGCTGAGCATTGATGCAGTAGATAATGCTGATAAAATTACCCATGGCCTGAGGTCAGTATTGCTATTTTGGTATACTTCAAAAATGGCATATATAGCTTGATCATATATATCTCTTTGTCCTGGGCATACTTTTATTTCTGGCCATCATGTTAAAGCTTGTCTTTAACAGCATCAACATGTTGGCAGGCAAAGTGCATGGGTTGGAACTGAAAATGGACCCCCAGACAGAGTTATTAAATTAACAGGCTGGCAAGCCAAGGGCAGGTAAGATTCTGCACAGAGCCATACTAACCTAAGACAGAAGTTCATTGCTTTGGATAATGCATATTCTATGATGGGTAAGGAAGGCATTCTAGTCAGAATGACCTAAGACAGGCTCAGTCTTGTTAATGAAATGAAAAAGGGCAGAAAGCCTTTGGGCCTGCTTGGCAAGAATCTGACATGGGCCAAGGACAAGGAAATGGGCTGCTTGACAGGAATATGACATTGGCCAAGGACAATGAAGTAAGCTTCAGGCAAGTATCTTACATTAGGTTAGAACAAAGTTGTAATTTCAGGTAGGAATCTAAATCTTAGGCTAGAACAAAGAAGTAATTTCAGACATGAATCTAAATTTTAGGCTAGAACAGGAAATAGGCTTCAGAAATGAAAAGGATTTTGGGCTAGGACAAGGAAGTTGGCTTAGATATTTTGATCATCCTGATAAGCCCTTAGAAACAGTGATCATGGGAGTGTTCGTGTAATTGGGTTTAATGCCTTGCTTGTTCTTTGACTATTTGTGTTTATTGTCATGCTTGTTCCTTGACTATTTGCATTTATTGTGTTGCTAGACCCTCAACCTAGAACTGACCTTAATACATGCATGTAATTCAAATGGTATCAAAGCAAAAAAGAGGAGGGGGGATGGGATAGGGGGTTCTAGGGAGGGGAAATGGGGAGAGAGGATGACATCTGAAATGTAAATAAATCAAATATCCAATAAAAACTAATAAAAAATGAATTCAGTTCTGAATCTATTTGTTAATGCTAGTTTCCTCCACTAACATATATAAACACGAGTGGGATTCATCTCTCTGTTAAGTCAGTGTAACACAGTATTTTGTGCACAATAAATCATCAATAACAATTGTTTAATGAATCATTTAAACTTTGTTATTAAATGTGGCACTATTTTATATTGGAAATCATATAGGAATTGTTATTTGACATATTGCCATTGACATCCATGGAGAGTGTAACAGAGGATTGATATATAAACAACCAATTTTGAGTGTAGCAGAGGACTCACATATAAAGAACTAATTTTATGACAAGGCAGTTAGTTTAAATAGAGTTTAAAATGATATATTTGAAAAATTCAAAGGAAAGACAATTCCAAGTGAGCAATTGAAAATAATTTGGGACATGGAAGACAATCATCTTCATTCTCATTTCTCAAAAATGACAAAGTGACACATACTACAAGGGGTTCATGCTCTGCTTATAAGGAGAGGCATATTAGAGTTCACCCGTCACCATCAAGTAGTCATTTCATCCATACTCTCATTCATTAGTCATCCCTACCACTCAGAATAAATGGCCCAGAGGAGAATTATATGTTTTTATCACAACATAATTCTATGCCATAGTGATCACTTCCAAAATATCCAAGAACGCCTTGAGAAAAGTCCAAGAACTCTTTCCCTTATTTGAGATCTCAAGGTAAACTAGAACTAAACCATCAATCATTCTTGTGAGATGAGATGTCCAAACGGTCAGCCAGCATCACTGATCCAATTTGGAACAATTATTTGGATCAAAATTTCTAAGAGTTATTCCACATGTGTATATACATAAATGCATGCACAACCCTATGTAATTCATATTCAATACAAGCATTTTGCAGCACTCCCAAAAACCTGAGTATTTGGGTTTCTTCACTTCTGTTTCCTGAAAATTATGCTATTTTGGACTTTGATTTCCAATTTAAACAGATCTTTGAAAACCTGGCAAAACAATGTGTCCTGCTCACTTGTCTCTCGATTCCCACAGAAAGCGTTCACATAATTCCTAGCTGCAGTTGAGGCTTTGACACCCTTTATGTGTATGCATGCTTTTTCTTCAGCTTACAAGTTGCCGAGAAAGAAGAACTATCAATGGGAATCCCATTAGGACAAATGTCACTTCTCAGTACTGAATCTACCAACTTGCTTCTATTTCCACCAAGGTCTTATTCCTCTTCACTTAACCTACTGGAGGAATTATTTCTCCTTAAAAACGTCAAATGCCTGGTGTGTCTACAGTCCCCCTCTCTTCCCGTGTTTCACTGCCACAGTGATATTCTGCACTTTCAAACTTCCCTCTACAATAATCTTCCTATCTACTTTTTAATATCCAGACCACATATTTGCTCTCTAGTTTCTTCTTTATCCAACTGCTTGCTATATTAGAATTCTATCTCTTAAGTGTGTTTAGAATCCAATTCCAATTACTTGTCATTGTTTAAACATAAATGGCCATCCTCTCATCCCTGGACAATGAATTCTTTTCCTCTGATACAGTCTCCATACAGCATTTGAGGCATGACACCATATGAGTACTACCTTGCTGGAGCTGTACTCATTGGAGTTATAGTTACCACCACTCAAAAATGAAGTAACCAACACTAATAGTTCACCATGGTACCATCCTTCTAAAACATCACACCCCTGTCTTTTTTTACATTTCAAAATATTTATTGTTATCTATAACATCTTGCATTAGCCCCTATTCTGTAGTTCTGCTATATAGAGATTCTCATACTTGAAATTCTCTAAATTCTCCTTAGTTCTATTTACAACTTTTTTTGTTGCTTCTTCCCTAGTGTTCCCCCCTCCGCCCCCCCGACATCCTTTGTGCAAAGCCTACATAAATTCTGTTTAGTCTTTGTCTTTGACTAAAGATCATTTCCCTGTGGAGGTAATTTATTTTCTGATATCCAATCCCCGATCTAATTTGTTCATCACAAATCCCACAGACACTATATTTTTTTCTTGTAACCATTGTTGTGAACGTAAGATTCACAAAGGCCATAACTCTGGCATCTACCTCATCCATCTGTATCTCCCTAGTGGCAAGAACAATAGATATGCAGTGAATATGTGTTTAATGAGCCAAGTACTAGGCTGTCAGTAAAAACACCAACTAAATTAATTATATAAGGAACTTACTTTCTACCATGAAGAGAATGTACTGGCAGGTTACAGAATTCAAAGCAATCACTTATTTGAAAAGCTGTGTTTTATGTCATGCTTTATTTGAAAATAGACTTGTCCAAATATGGTTCTAAGCATAACAGGCTCCGGTTTGAGAAACTGTGGTTAGAGGAATTTATTGTTTCTCCTAGGTCTTAAGTAACTTTGCAATGTAAAAAGCACATGCATATGCAGATTTCCACAAGATAGTTCCAATTAATTCATTGAATGTTTTTAAAGTCATACCTTTGTTTTTAAAAAATGTATGTCTTTAAAATCCATCTTTTAGGTTCTATAAGTACAATTTGAGATTCTTATCATAGGAGTTATAAAACAAAAGAATACAATTTTTACCCTCTCCATGCTTTAGTTTCCTGGTACAGGAAGTGGGCATATAATGCAGATACTGCTTCATACAGAGAGTTTCTCTCTTGCTAAAAGGATGGGGAGCTGTCCATGAAGGAGAGTGTGATGCTCTTCTCAGTAGGGCTGCTGTTAGCTTCCTATTCCAAACTTGTTGCCGTCTTGTACATTGTGTTCCAATCTTTGCAAATTCTCTCTCTCTCTCTCTCTCTCTCTCTCTCTCTCTCTCTCTCACACACACACACACACACACACACACACACACGCACACACGCACACGCACACACTTATACACACACAGATTCTTTATTTTTAACACAAAATTAATCACTGTGTTCTGTTTCTTAAACTGATTAAATATTTTAATACTTGTGAAGAACCAACTACTATCCATCTATCCTATCTATCTATCTATCTATCTATCTATCTATCTATCTATCATCTATCTTTCTATCTATCTATCTATCTATCTATCTATCTATCTATCTATCTATCTATCTATCTCTATATCTTGTTTGTGTTTCATTATACATATTGTTCTTACTGCTATTTGTGAGAGACATTATCTGTCTGAAAGAAGATGAGAAAACATTGGTCAGTTTATACCCTTTGAGACATAAAATAGAATTTGAGAAATCCATGGTAACACAATGGTTATTATAGACAGGCATTGGGGTGAAGGTGTTATGTGTTTTTTGTTGTTGTTTTTTATTATTGAAGGTGATATTATCAATTCTGGAGATTTCATAAATAAATTTTTCTCTATCCCTCCCATTGATTTCAGGATATGAAGCATGGAAATTTTTTTTTAATACAAAGGAAGATTTCTAGACCTCAGGCTTTTGAGAGCTAGCCTCCCACATATCATTTCTTCCATTCTTTGGGACAAAAATCTCAAGAAGGCAAGTGAAAAGCACTTCGAGATTGAGAAGCACAATGGTTATACCACAGTTTGGCAGGTAAAGGAGCTTATGGGTAACCTAGAAGCATTGCTTCCTGTGCTGCCAGTGTAAACAGAATGAACCTATAGGTGTTCTATGGCCCAGGGGTTGGATAAAAATGAAGACTTACTAACAATTGGGACTGTGCATTGTCAAGAATATATCAGTGATCCTTTAAACTTCAGAGCTGTGCTAATTTTATGCATTCAGCTGCACTCAGAAGAAAGTTCTGTTATTATGAACATTTGAAACTGTGAAAACGGGACACACAACGATTAAGCAATTCTCCAAGGGGACATAGTCATTGAATGCTCAGTCTCTATCTAGTAGGAGTCCTTGGGATGCGGCTAAATGACAACCTCTTTTGAATTTTTCTTCTTCTTGTGTGCAAGTATATGTGGTTTGCATGTTTGTATATGTGGGGGTGCACGTGTATGTGAATGTATATGCATGTGTGTGTAAGTGCAGTGGAGGCTTGGGGTGGATGCCAAGCATATACTCTCTTGAGTACTATTCCAATGTATTCTTTGACCTGCTCTGCCATGGAATCAGCACTGGTTCCCAGCATCCTCAGATAATAATATCAGTGAGTGTGAATCCCTTGGGGTCATACCTGCTCTGTCATGGAATCAGAACAAAGCCCACCCAAGAGCTCCCTATCACCACCCAGTCCTTGACCCCACACCATACACTTGGTCAGTGAGACAGGAAGAAAAAGTGCCTATGTTAGTCAAACCCTGTATATTTTACTATTCATAGAAGGTATTTTTAAATAACTGTTTATTTGAGAAGAAACAAATTCTGTTGCCAGTGGTTTGACTATTTTTGTTGTCCAGAAATGGTGGACACTGACTTGTGATAGCATTAAGGGAATACAGTAGTTTTCTGTATTTCTACGTTGTGATAAAAGAATTCTATCTGCACTTCAGTTTCTGACCTTGCACAGCTACTGTGCACACTCCTTCCTCTTCTTTCACATGTCAAAGTCTCATTCTTCCTTCTGAAACATCCTAACACACATGTCACCTCATTTGTAAAAAAGTATGTCTAGAAGGTCAGGTTAGGTTAGTAACCCAAAACACCCAACTCACAAAAATGAACCTTTGATCTGTTTCTTTTTTCCAGCAGACTTTAAACATTTGCTTGGTTTTGATTTTAATAATTTTTTAAGAATTAATACTTTTATGGAAAATCAACTGAGAATGTTAAGGCACTGTAATTCTTTCACTTACCAAAAAATAGACGGTTTACATGTTAGCCTCTGTAAAATTCCTATACGAGATTTTCATAATGAAGATACCAATAGACATGATACCATTGAAAAGGGAAAGTATGGGGCCTCAAGCCTAGACGGGACTGTAGGCAACTTCAGAATGCTGAGAGTGGAAGCAAATCTTCTTTCCTTGGGGAAGAACACCCCCGACTGAGTTAGTAATGAAATTCTAGGCTGTTAGCTCTGAGATCCTATATAACACAGGTAACATTATATGGACCAATCAGGTTATATATATATGTATTTTGGAATTTATACATACATCATGTGTGTGAGCATGTGTGTGTGATAATGATTACATTTTAAAAGGCCATAAATGCATGGGAGAGGTTGGAAGAAGGATGCAGAAATGAATAAATGATGTGATTAGACAATAACTTCAAACAAGTAAGAGAATTTTCACAGAGTGTATCACCATCTACAGTCTTAGGGTACTATTGTTACCACTAAATGGCACGTGCACACAGTATACAAATTCAAATTAAGCATCAATTACTTCTGAACATATATGATAGTCATTATGTTCACAAAATTTTTTCCAAACAAAATTAAACCCATAACACTATCTCAAGCCCTTTTATAGTCATTAGTTAACTTATTAGTGTAGTCATTTCTTCTGGTTTGATCAGAGTCATCTGAGGAAAAGTTCTATCTCCTCATATCTTTTGGTTACACAGTGGCAACATTCAGAAAATATTTATTACATAAATAAAGGCTTTATTTTTGTCTGAGTATTAAAATTTGTCTCTCAGACAATCTCAACACCCAAATGTTAGAATTCCTTACAAATACTCCCAAACCATGAGAGATGACACATTCCCAGGACCCATGCCAGAGATTCATTTTACAGTGAGGAATATGCATACATATCTAGGCTACTGTATTACAGGACTGATCTTCACTTTGACAGTGCTAGTCAACCTCTCTCTCTTTCCTCTGTCTCTCTGTCTCTGTCTGTCTTTCTGTCTCTGTCTGTCTCTCTGTCTGTCTCTGTCTCTGTCTCTCTCTGTGTCTCTCTCTTTGTGTGTCTCTGTCTCTCTCTGTCTCTGTCTCTCTCTCCTCTCTCTCTCTCTCCTCTCTCTCTCTCTCTCTCTCTCTCTCTCTCTCTCTCTCTCTCTCTCTCTCTCTCTCTCTCTCTCTTTCTCTCTCTTCCTCTGCCCCCCCCTTGCTGGCTGTATTCCCAGGCATACCTGAATTTATTCCTGGACTGCTTGTACTTCGTGAAGAAGTAATTTTCCATCAACTTTGTTTCAGTGCCCGCTTGTTTGTTCACAGGTGATATGCTGTTGATGTTGCTGTTTTCAACCCCCTGACCTTCCTACTACTCCCACCACCTGATGTCTTTACCTTACTTTTCTTCAGTTCACTCACTGCACATAAACAGACTGCAACACTTGTTTATCTTTGTCTTCTTCCATTAGTGTGTACGTGCCCCATGGAAAGAGAATTTCATTCATTTTATTTACTCAAACACCCTAGTTTGTAGAACACTACAAGTTACTTACAGAGCAAGAAAGGGAATTGTCTACTAGAAAAATTGAATGGTCAATTACTGGAAACCGTACCTGTAGACACAGGAAGCACAGGCAATGCATCTGACTTATCCTCCACTGATTCTCCCTTTTCAGCAAAATAGAAACTGGAAGGTATCTTTTGCCATTGTTTTTTTTTTTTTTTTTTGAAATTCACTAGTAATACAATGTCTTTGAAAATTCTATCCAGCAATTATTTCATGAACAACAGTGCTCGTAGCTAGTTATTGTTCTACATAACTCATATTGAACGCTGTTCAGTCTAGGTCTCATCTTGTCAAGTTAAGTCATTGCTACCCAAGCCGCTGTTCTTCAAGCAACCATTGCACTTATGATGAAGACCAATTGACTCAAGGGTGACTTTGCATTTTTAAGGTAGTTGACCAAGGTCTAGAGTCACCAATAGCCTATATTATAATACAATTATATAATGACGTTAACTAATGGATAGTTTTAAAGCAATTCAGCTGCAATCTTATAGTTCATTGGAGGGAAACATTGTCCAAATGCCCTAATACTTTATTGCATGTTTTGATGTTTTTATTTTGTAATGGCTATTTTGTAGTAGAAAGGATGGGATCAGCACTATCTACCCTGGAAATAGCCATTTAAGTTTTGCAAAGTCCCTGTGTAGCTCTCTATGTATTTGTGGGACATAAGATGCTATTTCCTTTTTCATTTTGTCATGTGTTTCTTTTTGCTTCCTTCCTTTGATTTCCATGTTACCATCAGGCACAAGCAGCGCATGGTATGAAGACCATGTCAACCTAGTAAGAGGATCTCAAGTTGAAACACACAGGTAAATACTCATTTATATTTTATTTGGGTCTTCCATACTGTTTAAGGATGGGCCAGCTATACTATTTATTTTCTTTTATCCTACTATCTAAGACAATGTTTTTAGAGATTACTGCTTGGTAGAATTTCAAATTTCCTAACAAGTACACAACTTTGATTACACAGACCTTTTAAGCAGCTCACAGCAATAATACAAAAACGAGATATTTCTATGTCATAGTGCCGCTGAGCAGCTAACCAAAAATGTGCCTTTGAACAACCGAATATAAACATAGCCTTGTTACCTTACGACTGTCTTATGGGTGTATGTTCTTTGAGGGTGACTGATCTGCTTTGGATTTCAAATATCTATATTCTTGTGAGTGGTTTTAAATGATGGCTTTTATTCTTCACTAATAAATTCTGAGGTCTATTATTGACATTACTATAAAAACGTATAAGTTAATCACACAAGTATTTGATGAGTTGTGTTGGAATCTTACTATGAAAACATTGTTCTTGATTTCACTTTCTCTTAGACTCTTTCTATGCATTTCCTTTTGTTTGTGTATCACTTCCAAATTCTGCTGAAATTCCAGTGGGTTCATAGAACTTCTGGCTTTAATCCACAGTCCAGATCTTCCAAATAATGCTGAAAGCAGACCTTGAAAGGAGAAGAAAATAAGCAGGATTTCTGGAGCAAGGGCAGTGCATGCAGAGAACTTTAGGGATACTTTTGACTACACAATGTGATGTGTGAGGTCAACTAGGAAAAGATGGCATAGTTGTCCCTCCTCCCTTGTTTGTAAGAGTTGATGAGTGTGTGTATAGATAAGAGAAAGCTAGTAAGAGACAGGAATATAAGAGGAGCTTATCAAAAGACAGAAGGGAATGTACTGAATGCAGGAAAGCTGAGGGAGCCCCAAGGATGAGATGCCTCCTTCTTCCAATGATAAAATTCTAGGGATTCAAACTGCATAGAATTCAAGACAGAGTCCTCACTCACACTTGCTGCATTTTCCCTACCATAGATACCTGCCTCTATCTGCAAAGCCATGTTCATCTAGGAAGCAGGAGTGTCGAGGACTAGAAGCTTAGAATCATTGCTGTGAGCCATTTTCAGAAATGGGTATTTCTAGATATACCCAAAGTACATTGGTAGTGGGCAAATCAACCCTAAGTGGTACTAAAAATGTGGCTTTGTAGTCAGTAGCCAGTCAGTGCTTTACAGCATAACACCAACTCTGGCTTTAATAATGACCCTGCCATCTGCCATGATGACTGGTAAGGATGGCAAAATCTATGGCACATTTTACCAGTTTTCAAATGAAGAAAATCAGTCATCTTTGATTTGAAACTAATGGTAAGAACAGGGCTGTTTGTTTGTTTCTTTGTTTGTTAGTATTGTGATTAATCATGTGTCAAACGGTGGACACTTCTATCCATCTTTGCAGCTGTAGCAAGAGAAGGCCTAAGCCAAATCCATGATGTTTGTTTAACAAGTGTTCAAGCTTAGATTATAAACCATATGACTGGGACGAGAATGGCTCAAAGTATATTCTTTGCAAGCAAAAGGATCTGAGCTTGGTCCCAGGAAATCATATAAAATGTGGGGCATGGTAGCATGCACACATACATATAATCCAGGAAGCAGAGACAGGAAGCTTTCTGGGACTCAGTCACCAGCCAGCCATTTTATTTGGTGAGATCTAGGCCACTGAGAGACCCTGTTTGAAAAACAAGGTGAATGACACCCAAGGAATAAAATCTTGGATGCACACATATAATACACACGCATGATGTACATACAAACACATGATGTACACACTTACATATGATGCATACAGCTATAAACTTACCTGGACTAGCATGCATTCACAAAACACACACACATGTGCACATGTGCAGGCACATGCACACATACACAAACACATACACTCTTAACCTAAAACAACATGTGTTTGAATATTAATGCTATTCCCTTTCAAATGAGGCTCGTCTGAAAAAACTACTCACTCTGAGGATGAATTCACCACCAGTGCACATGAATGTGTGTTGCAAGTCCACGGCCAAGCGCGTTCAGTCAATGGGACTAGTCTTCTGCCTGACTTTCAGTTCTGGGGAAGCAATAGAACTTACCTGACAGAATCAAACTACATTAATGATAAATACGCATTTTTCCAAAATTTGTTAGCATACTTTAGAGACTATTTTAGTCATCTGCCTTGCCAAGAATACCTTTAATTGGAAACACATGCAGAAATGTGAGGGTAAACAAACAAACAAACAAACCAAAACCAAAACTACATAATAACTCAAGCAGTTGTCCTCCCCCCCATTGTCTGCCACACCTAATATCATTGTTGATGCCTCTCTTCTCAAGGGGATAATCTTTGTCATTTCTACAGCCAATTATTACAATCTTCATGTAAGCAGGTATGTAGCACTTTATTTGGCAGTAAGTGGAAGATCTGACTCTTTCTCTACATTTGTTTCCAACAGTAGCTACATCTTCATAAATAACCGTCAACAAAATCTAGTTATTCCACAACCGTATGATATTTTTGTTTTGATAATGGCCACTTTTTTCTTAATAATTTAAATTCTTTAGTTAAATTTCAGTTTCATCATGTCCCTGCTCCCTTTCCTCTCTCCTACCCTTTCTATGAATGCTTTTATTTCATCTTATGGCCTTTTTTTTTCTTTGATTATTTTTACATACACACATACACCCCCCCCACACACACACATACACACACACACACGAGAGAGAGAGAGAGAGAGAGAGAGAGAGAGAGAGAGAGAGAGAGAGAGAGAGAGAAACCTGTTGAGTCTGTTAGTGTTGCTTGTATATACATGATTTCAGGGAGGATCACTTTTATTAATAATCAATGATGGGAATCATTGTTGGGGAAGAATAATTCTCTCTTTCAGAGAGTTGCCTATAGTTCTTCATCTAGATTTGGAGCCCCTTCATATTTCCCCCTTGTGTGTTGACATATCCATTAGCATTGTCAGTGTTTAGTTCTCATTTAGGCAGCCATACTGTTGTGGTATCTGGGGTATAGCTTTCTTGTCTAGTAGGAGACAATCTCACAGCTGATTTCCTATCCTCTTACTCTATGGCCATTCCCTTTGCCCTCTTCCGAATGTTCTATCAACCTTAAGTACATGGGTTGTTTTGTAGATGTATTCACTGGGGCTAGGTACCTTGTTCTCCTTATTTTGAGTAGGTATAGTTTTTCTGTCTGCTGCAAAGAGAAACTTCTTTGGTGAATTATAGGAGTTTTGATTATCTATGGACATAATGATAAGTATTTAGAATGCAGTTAGGAATTATAACTGCCATTTTAATGAGTATGAAGTAAATCTTTGTTGGAATTGAATTTCCCTGCCAAATGATGATGTTGGATATAATTTCATATGCTTTTTGACCATTTTCATGTATTTCTTAGAGAAGTGCTTTGTCCATTGTTTAATTGGAATAGTTGGCTTTTCAATTTTTAAGTTGTAAGCATTCTTTATATTCTGACTGATAGCCCTTCATTAGACATGTGGCTTGTAAATATTTCCTTCCTTCCCATATGAAGAAGCTCCAGAGGTTTTTTTTTTTTCTTTATTGTGCAATAATGGTTAAATTTGATGTAGCCCAATTTTTCTAGTTTTGCTGCCCATGAACTTGGGTATGTTTTGTATATTTTCAGTTTACTTAAAATATTTTTTAAAGATGTATTTAAATTTTTTAAAATGTATGTGTATGTATGCATCTGTATGTAAGCCACTGTGTACTGGTACCTGAGGAGGTCAGATCCCCTGGAGATGGAAGTATGGGTGGTTTTGAGGCACAACATGGATTTTCAGAGTCAAACCTAGGTTCACAAGCACTCTTAACCATGGCCCCAAGTTTAGAGTGGTTAACCTTGAAACTACATACACACATGAACAACCCAAAAGGACTTAGCAGGTTATATTTACATATACTTATGCACACATGTATTTACATGTAACAGAAATAATCAGAGAAAAAGATGCTATCTACTAAAAGTAGGGCACATGGAAGAAATTGAGAAAGGGTAGTTGGGAGGTGCTGGAGGGAGGAAAGGGAGCAGGAAGTGATGTCATTTTATTTCTACTAAAAATAAAAACATTTCAAGTTTTGTTTGAGACATTTTCTTTGACCTCTGGGTTATTTAGGAAAAAAATTGACAATTCTAGTAGTTTAGATACTCTTCTTTCTTGTTTAGTTTCTTTGTACCACTTTGCCTATTGGCTCTACTAATTTCCAAGGTGGATTGAGGCTGTAATAATGATGATGACAGCCCTGTATGTTCCTCCTTGAAGCTCTATTAGTGTTTCTCATGCATCTGATTCTCTATCCTTAGATAATGATAGCAACAGGTGACAGCTCTTCCATTAACAATGACCCATTTGTCATGATATTAAGAAATTATTCCCATAACTCATGATTGTTATTCTATTTTAAATCTGTCTTGCATCAAGAAGAGAAGTTTACCCTAGTATTCTGTAGAGCGTCAGCATGGCATATCCTTCACTCTGTATTTACCTTCGTCATAGGCAAATCTTCCTATCTAACAGGATTACAGCAGGAAATACAGAGATGGTTTTGTTGTTTGATAGATTTTATTTTTAATTGGTTCATAATAATGATGTGCTTGTGGAATAGTTTGTGATATTTTGATAAATGTATATACTGAGTTGGAATGGGGTAATATGCATATATACTCTAACATTAATTCATTTTTATGAAAACAACATTCAATATTCTCTCGCCTACTTGTTTTAAAATACAGAGTGCACTGTTGCTAACTATACTCACCCTACCGAAAAAATGAGTGGTGGGGCTTGGTTTTCCTACCTAAGCATTTACAAACCTCTCCCCATTCCTTTTTCCTTAAACCTCCTGAGCCTTTGGTAAATGCTACTGTACTTTCTACTTACATGGAATGATAAATTAACTCTAATCTGAGAATAGATGTTGAAGAATGAAGTGTGTTCTCTCTCCTCTGTGCTTGTTTCCTATGAGGATGATATTCCTTCTCTTTGGAGGAAATACCTTCAAAGCAGAGAATAACCTGATTTGGAACCTGTTTATGATGTCTTGGACATCCTTGCATTTATAACTGTGAGAAAATAAATTATGTTCTTTATGTATTACATAACTCTGGGCATTCTGTAATAGTAATCAAAGGACTAGAAAAAGCAAAATATACAAATATTTGCTAAAAAATGTAGGCATTTTTGTATGCATTTCATAGGAAGAGATGTTAATGAAGGGGAAGCAAATTAGGTGACACTATGTTAGAGTTAGTCAGCCTGTTTCATGCACATCTGTAACCCTGCACTGAGTAGGACTGAGAGTTCACCATCATTGTCTTGTGGCTTTGTAGCATGGACTATACAAATCCCACCTTGAAAAACAGCAAACAAGTTAGAATTGCTAATGACCAAAACAGATTTTCAGTGCAGATCATAAATGTTCATGGTATTTGAATTTCCCATTGGATAAATAATGTGTAATCACGATTTTACCACCTGCTTTGGGAAGGGAAAGTTTTATCACAATATACCTGCCCTCATTGATTTATACATTCCTGGGTTTTCCTTGAGTTCCAATGACAGTATTGGTTGTTGCAAGAGAATGTGAATAAGTTACAGCCCTAAAATATTTACTAGCTATCTTTTTACAGAAAATGTGTTGTCTGGGCCTGAGTTACAGAATGTTATATATTGAATATTTTATTATACTCCCAACTCATCCTGAAATGAAGTAAATTATACAGACATTATAAAAACATGTAAACTCAGCACACTGAAATACAAGCTTTATAGCATATAAAAATTTTAACACACAACAGCTTTGCCATGCATTAAGTTCAAGACTACTTAACTTACGAGGTTCTGTTATAACATTGTTTTTTATATAATAATGTTTTATGGCTCAGAAGTTGACAATATACCAAAGAGTTCAGGATATAAAATATATATCATTGTAGACACATTATTTATTGTTAGCATAAATAATTGAACTTATGTGATCCCATCAGTGTAAGATGATAAAAATGTCAGTTACATGATAGGTTTCTCGCTCTATCTTGGGCCCAACAGTAGTTTTCTTTAAGAAGTGTCTCTTTCCCATTCCACATGATTTGGTGGGGGGAGGGGTGTGAAGTAAATTATATCACTCACAAAAGTGTACTTGTAACCAAGGCCAGAATTTATCAATGTTCTCCAAAATTAATTTGAATATAGGCATATACTCAACTAGGACCACAAGTTTTAAGAACTTCACCAATCTTGGGCCAGCAGTAAAAAATTGCACAAGCAAAGTATAGGTTAATAAGTGAACCAGAGCTTAAGGGTGCCATGTAAATGTCTGTACCCAACCATTCCAAATTGCCTCTTGTAGCAGTCAACAAATTCCATTCTTTTAATTAATTCGGTTGACGAGGCTTCAGGCTTTTGCATTTGAAAGGCACTTGATTAGTTCAGTTCCAATTATCTGAGTTGAAAGCAAATTTATACATTGTGCTTTTAATGTTTTTCTTCCTATGTAGTACTTTGTCGTGGAGCTAGACCTAGAATGTATTTTTTTTCTGTCTAGTGATAGACCAGAACTTTACACTAGAACCGAGAAGAGGAGCTAAAGTACATGACCTACATGAGGAAGTTTATCTTATTGTCTTGTTATTTGAAACCCTAAACTACAAATTAGATAGATGATTTTTAAATGTGCATATGAAAAGGGTTCTAATGGCTTAGCCTGAAAATGAGAACCTGCCCAGAAAATTTAAATGGTATTGAGAGTGAGGAACACGGCAAAGCCCTCCTGGTACCAAAATTGGAGCATGGAATCCCATAGATAAAATTTTGATGCCTATATTTGCATTTGAAATTATCACTATTGTCAAAGAGATGATGACTCTAAATGCTGGTCCACCACATTGATTCTGACATAATATCATGAATAAGTATGTGAACTATTCTTAGTTCTAGACTCTGTTAACAGCTCTTACTTTCTCTATTTCATAATGCCAAAATAGAAGAGTCAAGTCAAGGACTTTTATGAGGAACAGAAATCTGGCTTATATGAGAAGGTGGCAACTCGAGATTAAGAGACTAACATCTGATAAACTTCTTATGGTTGTGGTAGTACATACCAAAAGAGCAAAAGAGAGAAAAGCAAAGTTAAAACAGAGAGAATAGGGGTCACACTCATCACTTTATAAGAAACCTGTTCCCATAATGATAATGTTAATCCATTCATGAGGGCCAAACCTTCATGGCTTAACCACTGCTCAAAGGTTCGGCCTCTTAACACTGTGGCAGTACAGACTAAGTATCAGCCGATCTAAGAGCAGCTGCCATTTAGTTTTAGAGACAAGATGCTTACGTATAGTAATGAAATTAAGCAGTCAAAATGACAACTTGTCTATGTGATATGATTTCAGTTGCATTTGGGGAAATTTTTATTCAAAAATTATCATAAACTATACCCATATTTACCTTAATAGCTTTGTTTCTAGGCCTCAGAGTTCAGAGCTAATGTTTTAGGAGATGACATTTGCTGACTTAATCATTAAAATGCAAGGAATACAAATTTTTCCCTTAATAGAATTTCAAGTGACAAGGAAGGGGCAGAACGAGATGATGCTGAGAACATCTAATTAGCTTCAATCACAGTGTTGCTCAAAGAAGACCCACTGATCAAGAACAACGCAAGGTCAAACATTGGAAAACCGTGAGGCAGGGCTCCAAGAGGTATTTGTATTTTGTAAACATTGAAAAAACCATACAACCCCACCTACCAATGCATAATGGTAATTAAGGAAAACTTGGTATAAAATTGGCAATGTTGTTTTGCACACTACTCATTACAGGAAAAAAAAAAAGAACAGTAACACAGGAAAAATTGTAACACCTAACAGTGATTATAAACTCTTATCAAAAACCAAATAAACATATAAAAATATAAACAAAAACAAAAAGAATCTACTAGTAAAGCAGGAGTCATGTTTCCTGAAATGACTAGGCATGATGGAAACTATCTCAAAGGTCTGGAGCATACTGGAGGGATTGGAGAGAAGGACTATTGTCTGGGTTGGGGACATCTCCAGCAAGGTGGCATCAGTGATATCTTTGACTTTATGGGACTTTTGGCCCAGATCAGAGCTGTGTTGTTTTCTGTCCTCAGATCATAGCTCTACTTTGCCTAACATGACAATCTATTTACGTGTGGAGGGAACAGACCTCCAGAAAACCCAAGTCATACTGGAAAGTCTCAAGGTGGGCTGCTACTTTTCCCTATTCTCCATGGCAGATGAATACATGACAGAAATGGTCACCACTGCACTTTGCTAATGGACATGAGATCATCCAGGTAAGGGCACTTACTACCTGCTTGGGATCATACAATGAAAATTAAAAAGACAAACATAGATTTTACTATAAGTTCCTGCTGGACTTTTATAAGAAAATTTTCTTAAAGTAGATTATAGTAAAAGAATACTTGAGTTTTGCATTTGGAACAATTTATTATCAATTCCTTTCCTGCCTCTTGTATGTATTTTTACAATGTTGTATTTTTAAAGCTATTGTCAAATCATTTCAAGAAAGAAAGTAATATGACCAAGCATACATAGAATTTTGGTGGCGTAGTGTCAGGTGACCTTTCTTATAATGATGTGTAGTCATTATAGACTTTATTGTTGACTTTCTAGTAGATTTTAGTATAGTATAGTTGATTGTAGACTTTATAGTAGTTTATAAAGCATACTTTATTCATAATCTTTCTTGACATATAAATTTGATTTTGTATAAATTGAAAGGTAGACAATGGTGCAGAGTTGAAACAGTTGAAGCTGCCTATGAGGAATAATATGTATTGAACATTGCACAGTATCTCTCTCAAAGAATGAGAAAACTACTAGAAAGTAGCAGTGAAATGCACATAAAGAAATGTTGTAGAAGTTTGTTCACAAATATACATAATTATCTACATGAGAAACTTTAGTCTACTTGTGGAGCTCTGCTTTATTGAATTATAAATCTCAATAAGAATTTTAACTCACTGGTGTTTACCTCAAAATTTTAGATTTCTAAAGCCAAGTTTTATTGCTACGTGGAGTTAATCATGACAACAACACTTAATGTAATATATTCTTTCTTATTTATATAGCCATACAATAAAAATGAGGTGGACTAAAGTTTTGTATGCTAGTCAACTTTATTTAGAATATCAAACAATTTATACCCCAAGGGTTAAGAAAAGTCACCTGAGTAAAGTGTATAATCACAAGGACAAAGCCACACATGGCAAAAGCATGTTTTCCATAGAGGCATATGCATAACAAGAGCTGAAGAAAACCCACAACTGTCCACCACACCCAGGAGGAGCCTATATCCTAAGGACAATTCTATGTTTTGAATAAACTGAGGTCACAAGATGCCTGTCTTAGGTTTGTTTGTTTGTTTGTTTGTTTTTTAGTTTTCTCACAAGCACTCAGAATTCTCACAAGATTCCATTCATTTTTCGACTGTGTTCCAACAACTAATAACTAAATCACAAGAAGTTTTTTTCAACATGTTAAAACAATTTAGAATAATATGTTACAAATCAGTGGATCAGTGCTGGGTTTTGGAATCAGAAATCCTGAACCTGAGTACTAATTATCCTAGTTAATTTCCAAACTTTACATGTTGGCTTTCTGTTTCTATCTTAGCTCAGATGATTTTTAAAAAACTTTGGGTGACTTTATCTTTTTATTTTCATAATGACTATGGAAATATGTAGAGGGGTATTTTATTGAAGGTGAAGTTATATTACTGGGTTGGCTGTAGCTCTCCAGATAGCTTGACTTTCCCGATTATATTATATTTCTGCTACTCTATTTACTTTATATAATAATTAAGTAATTATTGCTAAACAAAATTGATAACTTTTCTCATAGTAGGTTTGTGCTTTTGATTATTTGAAGGGTTTTGTCAGTTTTTATTGTTTGAAGAATTTGTATAATATATAATGCATGCATAAAATGCATTTGAGGAATTTATACATTTGTATAATGCACGTTAAATGTACCCACCTTTTCTTTCTGTCTTAGCTAGGGCTTTTTATTGTGGTGAAGAGTCACCATGGCCATGCAAGTTTTATAAAGGAAAAAAATTATTTGGGGCTAGCATACAGTTCAGAGGTTTAATTTATTATCATCATTTTGAGAATCATGGCAGCATGCAGGCAGACATGGTTCTGGAGAAGGATTTGAGACTTCTACATCTTAATCAGAAGACAGTAGAAGGAGACTATGTACTACACTGGGCATAGCTTGCACATAGGAGACCTCAAAATCTACCCCTACAATGACACAATTCCTGCAACAAGGCTACACCTCCTAATAGCGACAAGAGTCTATGAGGGCTATTCTTATTCAAACCACACACCTTCCCTCCAATTTCTCCTCTATCCCCACTACTATTCCTTCCTTCCCATTTTCATTTCTCCTCTTTTTCCCTTTTCTCCTTCCCCTCCTCCTCATCTTCCCCTCCTCTCCCTCCTCTCCCCTTCTCTTTCTCCTTCCTTCCTTCCTTCCTTCCTTCCTTCCTTCCTTCCTTCCTTCCTTCCTCCTCCTCCTTCTCCTCTTCCTCCTCTTCCTCCTTCTTCTTCATGTTCCCTGTATGTGCCAAAATGACAGGCTATTTACTGGAGCATGGGTAGCCTGTTGGGCTGTACAGATGACGAAAACTGATTCCCCTTTCCCTAAAAGTAATAAATTGCTAATACCTCCTCAACTTGACTGTAACTACACAAATGCTGATATTTTGGATGGCTTGATCTTGTTTGTGCAGTCACAGCTGCTTCATGTACATACGTTGTCATGCCTAACCCATACTATTTCACTGGAGATGTTCACTCCCTCTGGCACTTATGATCTTTACAATATCCCTCTCATGATTATTCATGATCTTTGATGGTAAAGGATTTCTCAATATATGTCCCATTTAGAAGAAGATAGTGGAGGATTTGGAGAAACAGGACTGAGGGGTAAACTTGATCAAAATACAGTATATGCACATATGAAATTCTCAAACAAAATAAATTAAAAGAATAAATAACTTGGAGTAGCAAAAAGGTCAGGATACTAGTAAAGACAATGGAGGTGCATTTCAAGGGAAAAGGGATAGAATACTGGTGTCATAAAGATGGGAAGGGAAATAATGGAACAGCAATGGTTAAATAGAGCAGGGAGATGGGGGAGTAGAATAGAAGAGGGCCAGGGGAGGGATAACCAACTCTGAAACTGAACATGCATTTTTGCAAACCTATTTCTGTGGAAGCTTCATTTAACAATTAGATAAAATTACCCTATAAAAATACCCACAAGACATAATAGGCTATCAGATAAAAAGCCCAATTCCAGGTATTACTTACCTCCTTCCAAATTGATGGCCAGTGGAGTCTCATAGATAACACTCCCAAACATTGCCTGTTTTGTAATTTTTACACTTCGAAAATTCAATTATCACATCACTGCTTTCAAGACAGTTCTTTTTGATATTGCCAGGCAGATGAAGTTTGAAATGTGGCTATTTGTAGACAGTACCACCATGTTAATTTCTTTTGACACAAAGTTCATATGAGAGGTAGGAAATGGAGCCGTGGGCATGGAGTGGACGAAAGACCTCTCTTCTGCAGTGTACATATTTGTGGATTATTATGTTGTCAAATGGTCAAGATAGAGTCCCTGAAATAGCTCTTGAGAAAGGAGAAAAGACTACGCTGCTAGTCACTATGGTTGGCTCTACATGATTTAGGCTAACAGAACTTATTCTGTGATTCCTAAGCCTTTTTACAAACCAAGAGCGTTTGAACGTTTTTAAAATGCAGATTTTTTTTGTCCCAGATATAGATGTTGAGAACGCTGGGAAATTGGACCACACTGAACATACAGGCTGGGAAGTAGAAATAATGGGGCAAAATAAAATATCTTTCTGCTTTTATTGGAACTCAGTGTATCCAAAAAGCAACTCTTGGATAAAATGTTTGTGTGTGGTGTGGATGTTTATGAGAGTATGCATTCTCCTGTAGAAGCCTGAGGTTGTCTTTCCTCAATTGCTCTCCACCTTTATTTTTGGGGAGACAGAATCTCTCTTTGGAAGCTCATTATTCAGGTAGGCTGGCTGAACAATCAGCTTCAGGAATCCTTTTCTCTTTCCTCCCATAGACTGGGGTTACTGGAATACATTTTCATGTAACTATTTTTGTTTTATCTGTTTGTTTACTTTTGTTTTGTTGTTGTTATTTGCAATCCTCTTGCACACATGATAGGTAGTTTGTCAATTGTTTCAACTCTTCAGCTACTGGATAAGATGTGTTTTATATGCAAGTATGAATTATTTTTTTGCTTCATTAAGTTTTACTATATTGTTTTTTGATTAGTTTTATTTTGTTTATTATTGTTGTTTATTAGTTTATTATTTCATAAAATCAGCTTCCCATCTTTGTCGAGAGAAACAAGGAAAATGATTAATTTATACCTACACATTTAAAAAGATGAGTCACTTTATTTCCTAGAAAGATCAGGTATGGTGGTGTCAGGGCATCATTAATATTTCTTAGAAAGTAAGACAGTCTAAATCACGTTTTAAATGGCAGGTCTAGTGCTAAGTATCTCACACAGGTAAACTAATTTACAGCCTAATAAAAACCATAAAAGAAGGAAGGTGGCTAGCAAGAATTACTGACCAATATAACACAGAATTAAGAAACGCAAACATCTACATCTACACTTGGGTTTGTTTTACTTCTTAGTAAAAGCTCCCAATGATTTTGTAAAAAGTCAAAATGAAAACATGACTCCAACGTGAAAGACAATGCCAAGATGAAAGTTTTTGGATTTTTTTTGTTGTTGTTGTTGAGATCTCACATGGTAACATCATGGTGGGACTTTGATGGTTAATGTAGGTTGATTTTCCTTTATATATTGAAAAGAACTTTTAGAAACGGATTTTATAATTCTGTCATATAAAAGGCATCTTATAATTCCAGATTGTAAACACACTAAAATGTTTCCTTTCACACTTTTCTAGATTTTCAAACCCTTACACTGGTCAGTTCATTTTATTTTTATCTGAGTATGCTATATAAAAGCTTCCGTTAAAATATTTGCTATTCTCTGCCACTGATCATTTGTTGTGTGCACCTGTGATGCTCTGTGTTATAGGAATTGTTCTGAGTGAAGAACTAAGCTATTGGAAATCTTACCCTTAAAAATAAAGTGGTAAGCTGTTCCTTTACACATCCAGTGTTATCTCAGCATTAGATTATTGATGAATACACTAGCGCCTTACACCCAATCTCTGCAGTTGCAGATCTTATTTGGAAGACAGTATAGAATTAATAGTAGACTTCATATTTCCATAGAGCATCAGGAACAAGAGTCATTACTTTTGTCAATACTACATTGCAGCAACGTTCTAAAGAAGTCAAAACTTCCCCCAATCAGTTACTAATGTCTTATCTTATTCTCCACATGGTAAAATGTGATATTTGAAGTTTTATTTGGTATGATGTTTTAATTTCTGTGGCTTCATTTTGCTATAAAAAAATCACTGTCACTATTTTGACATCACATTGATTTCCCAGTAAAGCACAAATGATTTTACATTTTTATGAAATACTCTTTGCCATATGCTCTAAATTTATAACTATATTACTTAATTTTCTGACTCATATAACAAAAATAAACACTATTTCTTTCACAAATATTATACTTTGCAAATTATTGATGTTTACAAGTTGTATGTATAATAAAACAATACTTTATAGAACATACTTTATACATCTCTGTTACTTCGTTTCCTGGCCAAACAGAAATCTTGATATATTAAAACATTTATATCAACTTTTTCCAGGGTCTTGCTGGGTGAAACCATTTGCTCTTCCCTCTTGATCTTCCATCCTTGTACCGACCACACCATTTCAAGCTCAGGTCTCACATCCAAAGCCTCAGCCACCAGGCAAGCCCAGTCCATGGTGCTACCACCAGAACCAACTTTCTTCTCCAGACCTATGGGACCCTCCCCCATAGTATCTTATATCTCCACTAAGCTATATCCTGGGTTGAACTTACATATCCTGGTAGAAAGCATGTAAGGTTATCTGCTGCAAATACATTCTGACTTGATAGAATCAATGTGAACTAACTGGAAGGATCACTGCGCTGACTAGTTTTATGTCAACTAGACCCAAGTTGAAGTCATCTAAGAGAAGGGACTTTCGATTTAGAAAATGTCATAGCCCGTAGACAAGCCTGCGGGGCATTTTTAAAACAGTGATTGAGGAGTGAGAGCTCAGCTTATTGTGGGTGGCGCCATTACTGTGCTGGTAGTCCTGGATTCTATAAGAAAGCAGTGTAAGTAAGCCATCAAGAGCAAGCCAGTAAGCAGCACCCCTCCACAGTCTCTGCATCAGCTCCCACTTCTAGGTTCTCTTCCTGTTTAAGTTCCTGAAAATCTCATGCTAAGGATGTGAATGATACAAGAGAGTGAATTATACTGATATCCAAAATTTTCCATGTTTTTTTTTCACAGTTTGTTGTTACACCAGTGAAAATTATAAACATTGGAATTAAAATTTCACTAAAAGACTTTCTATGAATGGATATTAATAATACTTAATAACGGTTTTCATTATGACTTTTTTCCCCTTCTTTTTTGTTTTTTTTTTTTGAGAAAGGATTTTTCTGGGTAACTCTGGCTGTCCTGAAACTCACTCTGTAGACTAGGTTAGCCTCCGACTCCAAGATCCACCTGCTTCTGCCTCTAAAAGTGCTGGGATTCAATGGTCATCATTGCCAACCTCATTGTGACATTTTAATATGTGAATATAATACAGTTTAATATTTACTTCTGTATCATTCATGTTTGTCACCAACTCCATAATCTGTTGGTCTTCTCCTATTTTTGAGACAATGTTTCTCTGCACAGCCCAAAATAAATTTGAACTCACTGTGTAGACCTTGAAAGCTTCTAGCTTGTAATAATTTTTTGTTTCCTCTTCCTTTTATGTGTGCGAAGATTCAAGATGGTATTTACTTTGACTGTCCTTTATATGGGAGTGTGTTTTGTTTCTGTTTAAATTCCACACATGAGAAGAAGACATACAATGTTTACATGCCTATGCTTGACTTATTTTCTTAACATGGTGCTCTCTAGCTCCAGGCATGTTCCTGGAAATGAAATAAATTATTTCTTCTTAATGATTGACTAACAATCTTTTGAGTATGAACACCACATTTTATTTATCTCTTTATCTCTTGATGAGAGTACTCGTTACATTTTCTGTTGCTGTGACACGATAACTGACAGAAGTAACTTAGGAAAAGAAGAAGTTATTTGGCTCACAGTTTAGGATACAGTCCATTGTGGTAAGCAAAGCCCTGCAGAAGCTTCTGTGTGCTGAATCTGGAGGAACAGATCCTTAGGGAGTTTATTATAGCAGGTAACCCTGTGCATTCTCAATTTGGGCTTTCACCCTTCAAACGGATTCATGCTTTCAGACACCTTTAGTGCAGAATGCCAGGTTTCCTTTAAGTCTGTTTAATGATTACAGCTACGACTCGTTTCTCTGACTTTAAATGTATACCCCTTTCATTGCAATATGCACATTTTTTTCCTATAATTTAGCTCTATCTTTTGTTTTCTCAATGTACATTTGGATGGACACACTTGAATGCCATGTCTTGGTAATTCCTCGACCAAACAGATTAATTACTTTTAAATTCAGCCTCATTCAAGTCCTTAGGTCTCAGAAATGATGTATCTGGACTTTTTTGACAGACCATACCCTGAACTGTTTCTCGTCCAGTTCTTCAAAGAGTTCTTGCCTGAGAGCCTATGATCCATGAGGCAATCATCTGCATGTGTGCCAGCATTCTGGTCTGCTGAGACGCCACTGGAATAACACAGTTGGCTCTACTTATACTATATGAGACCTTCTGAGGATTTCCCCACTCAAATTTTAAAGTCTTTCACAGTCTCTATACAAACTGATTCCAACGACTGTGAAACACATAGTCAGGTTTATGAAAACCATTGCCCCATTTCTTGATACTAAATACCTGTATTACGTATTTTTCTTGTTGCTATGACCAAATGTCTAACAAAATAACTTAAAGATGGCTGGAGTAACTGCTTGGTGGTTCAGAATGCTGGTTACTCTTCCAAAGGACCTGGGTTCAATTCCAAGCACCTTCCTAGCAACTTACAACTGTCTTTAACTCCAGTAGTTCTCAGGGGATATGAAGTCTTTTTGGCCTCTAATAGTCACCAGGCATGCATGTTAGACACAGAGATACAAACACAGAGGCAATGTACTCATACACATTAAATAATAAATAAATAAAAGTATTAAGTATAGTTTGAGGATATATACATCGAAGGTACCCCCATCACACCAAGGAATATATTGAGAGAGACATAGGTCGTGAGGCAGGGACATCATGTACCTGGTTACATAGAGCCATACTCAGGAAGCAGAGACGTAAGAGCTCATGCATCGCTCTCTCTTCCATTTCAT
Organism: Grammomys surdaster; assembly: GCF_004785775.1. NCBI lineage: Eukaryota > Metazoa > Chordata > Mammalia > Rodentia > Muridae > Grammomys > Grammomys surdaster. Next base: position 524,363 of record NW_021604764.1, read on the forward strand.
TTAGTCTGTATCGTAGTCCACAGAACGGCACCACCCATTTTGAGGGTGGATATCCCTATCTCACCAAATCTAATCTAGAAGCCCCCTTACAGATGTGCCCAGGTGTTTCTTTCCAAGGTGATTCTATACTCCTTCAAATTGACAATCAGAATTAACCACCACAGTAAACAAGTACTGTGAGTTTATAAATTGGATAATAAAAACATCCCTGTAATGAACGTTTGTATGCCTATATAGCTACAGCATTTTCTATTACTTCATGCACACACTCAGAAAAGTTATACCTGGACCATCATATGGCGTTTGTATTTCTTGAGGAACCATGTGAATTTACATCTCCACCATCAGTGCTTACTAGCTACTTCCTCCATCTCACTCCGGCATCCTTGTGAGCATTTGTTCGCCTTCATTATCATAATCATTTCGACCAGAATGCTGTTCAATCTCAATATAATATTGATTTACATTTCCCTAGTTCCTAAAGATATTGAACATTTTCTCCATGGAGTCATTGGACATTGTATTTCTTCATTCAAAGTGTCTTTTCTTTTCTTTTTTTTTTAACTTATTGATTTGATGATTTGTCCTTTTGAAGGTAAATTTTTGAAGCTACTTATGTATTTTAGAGATTAACACTAGGTTAGATAAATAGTTAGAAATGATTTTCCACCTCTCTGAGGGATGTATCATTACAGTGTCCTTTGGTCTGTAAAAGGCTTTTAGGTTGATTCAATCAGATTTTCCAATTTCTAGGCCTACATCTCAAGGTAGTTGTATTTTTAAAAACTCCTTGCCCATACCTAGCCATAGATCTATCCCTAGTGGAGCCCATGTTTTAAGTCTTTGATAAAGTGGTTGATCCACCTTGGTTTGAATTTTGTATATGATGTGAGTTAGGCATCAAGTTCCAGTCTTCTACATGTCCAAGGTTTACTTGTCCAAAAATGAATAACATGCTTGTTGAAAAGTTACAAACTCAATTTTAAATTATCCACAACTCACGGTGACATTTTCTTGATTACTTTATTCATAAATAATATAACTCAACATTTCAAGCACATTAGGTATGCTTTCAATCTTCTTTGAAAATTATACTGGTTGATACATTCATTAGCTAACTATTCATTGATTATTAGGCATTATTTTTTTTTATCAGTGCTGACCTATCAGCACTGTGTCTTTTCTTTGTTTATAGAAGAAACAAAACTTTAGATGGCTCTAATGTTTTTTTTTTAATCTGTTTTTAACAAACATTTTAAAGGTATTCAAATATTTGTTTCAAATATAGTAAATTGGAGATTTTTTAAGAACAAATACACAATAGCATATGTAGTTCTAAGTACAGAACCATAGAACTAAGCAGACTTCATAAGCTTCATCGTTATAAGTTTACCATTTACAAGATGATGAAACAATAGACCAGACTCTATCATATGTGGACACCTTAACATCTTAACCAGGTTTCTTAAAAAAACTCTATTAGGAGAATCACTAACCATTGATTTTCTATGCAATACTGGAATAGGATATATAAAATGTGTTCTTAGTAAGCAGATAAAACATTTAACATGGAGATATTATCCATAAAATCAGTGATAGTATGGATAGTTGTAGATAAATCACATCTTCATCTAGTTACTAATTAATATTTGATATTGTATGTATCAGATTATATACTGTAATTTTCTGTCAAAGAAATATAGTCTTGAAATTCAATTTTGAACATAAGTAAATAATAAAATGTTTTTTATGTGGATGCATGTATTTAACCTATGTAAAACATTATTCAATAAAAGCATCATGCAGTATACGTAGGAGACATTTCCTGACTTCCTAACAATGTTTTCTGTAGCAGTTAAAATTAAAAGGGAAAACTTGTATTATAAATCTAAACTTGCAAAGGAAGGTTAAAGCTTCATAAACACTGCCATGTATAAACTGCCAAGGTTTGTATATGGTTAATATTTTGAATATGTGTGTTTTATGATTTTTCTCAATCTGATAATATTAAGCCTGATATAGCTGTCCTCTGAGAGGCTCTGCCAGCACCTAACTAAGACAGATGGAGATACTCACAAACAACCATTGGACTGAGCCCAGGGATCTCAATGGAAGAGTTAAGGGAAGAACTGAAGGAGCTGAAGGGGATTGCAACCCCATAGGAAGAACAGCAATATCAACTAAACTGGACCCCTCAGAGCTCCCAGGAACTAAACCACCAACCAAAGAACATGCATGAGTTGGTTAATGACTATTGTTACAAATGTAGCAGAGGACTACCTTGTCTGGCATCAATGGGAGGTGAAGCCTTTGGTCTTATGGAGGCTTGATGCTTTAGTGTAGGGAAATAATAGACTGGTGAGGCGGGAGTGGGTGGGTGGAGGAGCACCCTCTTAGAGGCAAAGGTGAGACAGGATGGGATGAGGGACTTGTAGAGGGGAGACTGGGAAGGGGGACAACATTTGAAATGTAAATAAAAAATAATGAAATATAATATAAATATAATTATTTCATTATATTACAGGAATATTATATATGTATGTATATACATATGTATATACATATATATAAATATATATTTATATATTATGTATATAAATATATATATATGTATATATAAATATGTATGTATATATATGAAATCCAACCTTATAGCACAAAGTAAAAGAAGACCAACACTGTATGCCTGTGTAGGTAACACCCTGAAAGGACATAGTTTCACATGGGTCACTTACTGGCTCAGAGATAAAAATTGGAACCTAGTTAGGAAGAAGCATCAAATTCAAAATAAGTAACATTCTAGTAAAAAAAGAAATAGACCATGTTATTCACAACTACTCATTTTATGATGTTGTTCAAGAGTAAAAAGATTAAAGAGAAATAACAGCTTAAAATATATTAAAGAAGTGATCCTAGTTTAGATGCCTCAGCATTAAAATGAAATGCAGTAAAGAACATTATTGAGTCAAATGACAAGTGGATGGTTTGGGAGGCAGAGACAATTAAAGTGTTAATGTAATATTCACAACCTTATCAATAGACTACACATGCATGTGAGCATCCTACTGGTGAGAAATGCTCCCTGCAACCAGGATGGGCAAATTTTGCAAGCAAAGAACTATATGATATAGCTTAGTCTCGAATGGCTTAATATTAAGCATTAGTAATACTAACTTTTCTTGATGTTTAAGCTATAGAGTGTTGCTTAGATTATTTTGTATCACTGTGATAAAATATACTCAATACATATAAGTTTGTAGAGGAAAGATTTAACTGTGCTGGTAATTGCACAAATATCGCTTAATGTGGCAAAGAATGCATGGAGATGCAATCTACTCTATGGTGGCTGGATCATATGCCAGAGCTGCGTTCTGACAGAGCAGGAATCAAAGAGAAAATTCTGAAACCAGTGACAAGTAAAACACCCACATATTTACACCCCATTCCCTGAAGGTCCTTCAGCCGGTCATGACCTGCTGTGGTATAAACTTTAATATATGAGCCTGTAGAAAATATTCTCAGTTCAACTGTAGCAGAAACCAAAATTAATGCTCCCCCAAGTTTAGGATATAGTAAGGTAGGTATCTATGTATTATAGGGAAAATTTTTATAGTAGTACTGGGAATGTATTTATTCTAAAATACTTGTGAAACGTGTGGTATGCTGGGTGTTATTTTCTGTTTTATGATTTTATCACATAATAACAATTTTTGCTTTGTGTTGCTTACAAACTACCATGGTATCATAAATTATTAGTAAATAAGAAAATTATAGTGCTGTATAAAAATTACATTGAAATACAACAAATGTCACAAAAAGTGAACAAACCAAAATAAAAGAGAAATGGGGAAATATTAAAAATGTCAAAATAGGCTACAAATTCCAATAGAACAAACTAGACAACATATCGGAGTATTTTATCAGCAAAGACAATGTGATTTGTGTTTTGTTCAGTACATGTTGCTTTTCAGAAGTAAAGTTTGCTCTAGCTAATTCCCAAGAACATCCACCCTCTGCAGAAGGTGTTGATCTGTGTTCCTGGAGGGCAAACTATTAATGGAGCAATTCGAAGGTTAAAAGTTCAGCCTTAACCCCCCCATTGCTATAATTTATTCTCCAACCTTTTATTCATGCACATTGGTCCAGTTCTCTATTATTAACTCACAAAATAATGATTGCATGAGAAAATATGACAAAAGGGGACTTCACTGGACAGTAAAAAAAATGCAGTGAACTTTGTTTTTTATTATTTTCTATTTCCAAGAGACCTCAACATCACATCAGGTACAAGATACATTCTCCAAAAGGTTTGTTGTTAATCAAATGCTTACTGAAGCCTTTCTGGCTGTTACGTTACATCCTTTGATGTTCATATCTTATGTGAAACACTTGACTTTGGCATTTAGAAAGATAATTAGATGCTCTGATGTAAGGTAGAACTTCCCAAGATAAAATCCTAGAGTATCCTTACTAAGCAATGCCATGGCTGCTGAGGCTAGAGACCTGGAACAGACTTATGGCAAAAGAACAGTCATTAAGTTTGAAACTTCACCAAAATAAAAGATGTTGAGGGCTACCAAGTGATCCAGGTCTGAAGAAACAGACTGTAGAACAGAGGGAATAGAACTGACATAATTTTCACAAGTAGGATTTCCAAAGAGAAAGATCCGGATGTGAGCTGGAGCCCACTGAAATGATAAAGCAGAACTGGGTGGTTCCGCCACACTTTGATACAGATTCAAGCACTTTCTGTCCTCAGGTGCTTCTGCTCTTTTGTTAGCTACTAATAGCTAGTAAGTGGCTAAAATAGGTGAGCAAAGGGATAAGTTACTGCTCTTTCCAAATCCACAATTGATACCTGTCCTCTTCTTCCTCAACCACACCTAGATTTCTCTCAGCCTCAGCCAGTGCCTTTGTTGGACTGATAGAGAGAGACAGAGACGCATAACTCAAAGACGCAGGGGACTTGGTTGCCACACAATTCTCAGATTGTGTTTTCTATGCCAGAAAATCCTTAAACTTTGCTATATACTTTTTTCTCCTATATTAGACAGAGGTTTCAAGGACCATCAAATAACAAAGTAGCAAGTCAGTTGACTTTAAGACCTGGTAAAGGATCCCTTCCTCATTCTGTTTCTCATGGTCCCTAAGGAGCATAGGCGCTTAGTAGAGGAGTGTTTTAAATTTGTTTGGATAGAAGATAAAACTCATGTAAGAGAATAGTTACTCTTGCTTAAACTTTCTGAGTTCCAGGTAGCAGTATGTCTCTCCTAGCTACACTAACCTCTGCAGTCACCTCTGTGGGGACTACTTTAGCTGACTCTCTCAGCAGTATACCAACTTCCGTCATTGCAGAGACAAATAGTTGATACAAATGTTGATGGGCCAGTGGATCCTGTAGAATGTCGTTAGGCTAATGCAGAGTTATACGATTATTAAGACATTCTCTGATACTTAAACTTAGCTAACCAAGACTTCACAGGTAGAAAAAAGAAAGACATATCTGAAATATGCATCTCTTTCAGTAAAATAAACAAACAAAAACGAAAAGAACAACAACAACAAAAAAAAAAAAAACAAAGTTAACTGTTCACCCCAGGGAAGAAGACCATTCACTGGGCTGATTCAAGTACCTGGTAAGGCTCATAAAATGATCCTCATATGAAGAGTATTGTCATTTTATATGAGACACAGCATGTGCTGTGCATGTATTTGTGCTGCCTTTCTCCTGGTGCCTATGGCTGTGACATTAATGAATCCATTGTCTATACGAGGGCATGAAGTCAGAGGATCTCAGCTGTCTAGCCCAATACGAGTTAGCTTATAAATCCAACTTTCAGATTCTGAGCTTAGCATGTGCATTTAAAAGAGCAGTGAACTGGGATAGAATGAAACAATAGATTTTTCACCTTTACTTTTAGAATATCCAGAGAAAACTGTAGTTATGGCACCTAGCAAAGGTAATAACGGTCAGTTTCTAAGAGCATGGAGCCTTATCAAGAGAAGGAAGAAAGACCTTTATGAAAAGTTCTGATAGGCAGAGAAAGGCAGCTTTAGAAGGAAAGACATGATGCAAGATACTTTGTTGAAAACTTAGCTCAGGGCTGACTGTATGCATGTGAAAACCATAACATGTTATGAGATATATCACACAGTCACTGCAGAGTTACTTAGGAAGTATAAACGGTAGTCCAGGTGGGCAGATCTCCTTTCAAATGTAAATTCTAATCTCTATTTCCTTCAGTGGCATTCATGAGGGCTTGAACAACCAGACCTAGGTTTTTTAACCTCTCTAACTTATCAAGGATATTTAAAAATATTTCAGGCTCCTAAAAGAGACCCACAAGGTTAGGGACTCATTAAGTGTTAGTGTATATTATTAACAGTTTTTTCCATCATAGCCCTAAAGAAATTTAATGAAGACTTCATAAATTCCAGCATTGCTACTGTGTATAGATAGTCAAGAAAAAAATTCTTCAACCTTTGAAGAGGAGGGTTATTTTTATTGTTTTTTTCAAAATAGATTAAATGTCACCATTTACATGTTTTGTACTGACATTTCCAAAGGAGGCATACTTGGCCTGAAGGTTCCCAGAAAATAAGATTTGTACATTATTTATTTTGTAGTTTCTGCTCTTTTGGTCAAATTGGCTGTGTCTCAGTTGCTATTACTTCATCAGGGATAGTTTATTCATCAAACCAGCCTGACAGAGCTCAAGACTGACTTTCAAAATTAAGAAAGGCAGTTAATGTTCTTTCCACAGTAATGCCTGCATCAATATTTCAGTCAGTCACTCAGGTTATGTAAACCTGCATTTTAAAATTCCCAACACATTGTGGTTTAGACATTTTAAGATCCCAGGCATTCAGAGCAGTTGACTTATTAACCAAAAGAAAGCATTTAACCTCTTGTGGTCCTCAGCATGAAGACACATTCTCCTTTGTCAAATTCACCATTTATTCTTAGACTCTGAGAATTGAAAAACAATGACATGTTTTACCACAATATAACAGCTTCATTATTCTGTCAAAATGAGAATGGCTTTAGCATATATATATATGTATAAATACATATATATTACAAATTTCAAACAAAAGCATCACAACTGGTTTTTCTTTCTATATGTTATTTAACTGCACTGTTTTTATAATCATGGAATATTTATATCATGAGCCTATAAATCATAAATATATTACGGTTTTAGTCAGGGTTCACTTGCAGAAAATAGAATGCTCTGAAACAAATTAGAACAAAATTAGATTTATTATAGGGCATTTAAAGGTTTACCAAATATCAGAGTTGCCAAAGAAACAGTGTTAGTACAAAATAATACATTGGACAAGTCTCCTGCTGTCGACAGAGGAGCAGCAGACAGACCAGATTGGGATATGATACACTTTCAGCCTATACAAAATTATATATTAGATGGGAAGCCACTGTCTAGAATTTCAGAATGATCAATATTTCCTGGGATAAATAACACCATATAATAACAACAAAAAGGACACAACACGTGAAAACAAGATTGTTATACTGTTCCTTATGCTGTGTTTGATTTTTAGAAAGAAATGAATAGGGTAAGAAAAGTGATTTATATGTAAATATTTACATCAGATTCTTACCAATCTGCTACTGGAAGGATGTCTATATTAAGCCCTTAAGTATTCCAAAGTGCATAGAAATTTTAAGGTTAATTTTCATAGGCTTATTTTTATTCCTGTGTATATATAATATTTTTGATCAAATCAATTTGTCGTCTGAACATCATAAACCCTCAACCTTAACAGAGGCATTGTCATTTATGTGTCAAAATCCCAGAGATTAATATTAAAACAGTTACTATCTAGTTATATTCTGAAGATCTAGGCATGTCTCTTTTTTTCAGTAATCAGAAACAATGAAATATAAAGACCCAGGGTCCCAAGAGAAAAACTGGAAGATTGATTTTTGCAGGATTCATCTCCATTGGGGATTTCCAGTTCCTGCATTGTTTTAGTTGCAACAGTGAACAAAATTGGAGGCTATTAAAGTAAGCTTTTTTAAAAAAAAAATTCAGAGCTGGAATTTTTATTTTATATAACTACCCACACCTACGTACAAGTTCCATTCCTAAGAACAGTGTCATTAATTAGAAATCAACTAATGATTCATATGGTCCCACAAATTATGATTATCTCTTCCTGTTTAGCTTATAATGGAAACTGTAGTTCACTAAAGGAAGAGGGAAAGCACTAGGAATATTGAGAATATTCTCACCCTTTTCTATTTACTATAGACTCTATGACCCCCCTTCCCCACCAAGTTTCTAAGCCCTCATGAGCAATGCATTGTCTTAACATAAGAGACTTGGAAGGGTTGAAACCAGTAATGCAGGCACAGAAAAATTACAGCAGCATTATAAGCTACTAATTGATACATATAAATTTCCTTGGCTATTGCAAATAATAATTTGATTTAAAGATCCCTTGGGACCTTTCTGATTTCCGTTCCCAAATCTTGGATTGAGAAATTAGATGTCCCATTTTCTCCCTCTCTTTGAATTATCTCTAGGACAATAATAAAGTAGTCATATTATCTGTCAGGCTGAAAATGTTACTATCACGCTTAGCACATTCTAAGGATACTACATTTTCTAATAAGCTGTTTTTATTTTAATTCTGCCTCTTGTTGCCAATGATGATAATGAGTGTTATACCACAGTACGATGCATAATGCTGATATCCCTGCTTTTCCTCCACTCTAAATATTGCTTATTAAGTTACCCAATAAAAAAGCAATTCCATCCAATATTTCCTTTTAAGTTAAAAAAGCATTTTTTGAGTATTTTGTCTAGTATGTTTTGATCATATTTACCCCCCCCCCCCACTTCTTCCTAGTTCCTTCTTCCCTACCCAAGCATTGGTGTGTCTGCTTTTTCATAGTTTGTATCCATTAAGTATAATTTGTTATATCTACATATTTTTGGATTTGTGGTCTGTGTTGAGGTTGACTTATAGAGGCTGGTCTTCCCTCTTCTTGCAGCTATTAATTGTCAATACTCCTTGGCTAAGAGTGGGACTTTTAGCCTACCTCACCTCTCCATGTTGACATTAGATCTAGTTTGTACAGATACTGTGTACTCTGTCATAATTTCTGTAGATGTATAGGTGCAGCTGCCCTGTTGTTTGCAGAATATACCAATACCTTGCAGTTATCCACTACCTCTGACTCCTCTGTCCACTCCTTCTTCCACAATAGTTCATGAGCCTAGAGAGGAGGGAATTTGATACATTTGTTCCATTTAGAACTCCATATTCTATAGTCTCTTATTCTTTGCACCATGACCAGTTGTGTATTTTTGTGTTAATTATGGTTTGCTGAAGATGGAAGCTCCTATAATGATGGTTGAGAGATTTATTAATCTGTGGGTAGAATGGTAAATCATTAAGATTTGGTTGAATACTATAGCCATTTAACAACAACAACAACAACAACAAAATAGTAGTAGTCTCTTCTCTTGGGCTTTTTCCTTAGTCAAAAATTCTTGATCTGACAATGATGTGCTATGTATGCTTCTCATTGTGTAGCAGATACATCAACCAAAAAGTGGTTACTTTCATGATGTTCATACAAGTTCATCAGTGGGTACTTCTTGAAAGTCCCATGGTTATTATATTTTACTTGGTTCACAGGTAGATTGAGTTTTCTCCTATAAATAGCATCTACAACACCTTCCAGCCAGTAGGGACTGTCTCCATGCCAACAACACTTCTGTCTTGAGGTCAGTTTTTAAGAAACCTGCTGCTGTCAATTCTTTATTTAGTATGAATAGTAAGTGTAAATAAGATGAAGACTTCAGGGAATATGAATCAGCAAGATTAAATGAATCAGCAAAGGAAGAGATGAGGATTAAGAGCTCTAACCAGATTTAGTGAGAATTATGGTGGTGAGGAAAATCTGCTTTCTGCAAACAGTGGGCTCATGTAGAGCTATTCAAGTGCTAGCTATCCATGGGTAGGCAGAGACAGAGCCAGAAGAATAAATGTTTCAATTTCTCCCCTTCCTTCTTCCTTGAGTCCCTTTCCCTATAGGAAGCCAATTGCATGATGATGCAGATCACTGGGAAGAATATCTCAGAGTGTGAAGTTATATGTAGATAGGTAAGACCTAGATCAGGTAAGATAAACAAATGTTAATGACAGATGTCCACAAACAAGACCAAAAAGATGCTCTCTGAAGATATCATCTTTATTTTCTTTCTGGTCCTGCTACTTGCAGAGTAACCTAGGGATACCAGATTCCTGGTGGCAAATGATACATTTTGGCTTCTGTCAGTTCAGAATCTCATTTCCTACAGAGCATTGGTGACCAGTGTTCCCGCCTCTATTCTGACCTTCCAACAAGAAAGTCTGCAGTAAGATGTATGTAAAGTTTTCTCCGGGATCTCATTAAATAAAACATCTGTAGGCTCTCAAATGTGTGTGGTTCCACATAAATAAGCAAGCCCTGTTGATAAAAATTGTTCATATTTATTATTTTTGTGAAAATTTACTTCTACTTTCTACATGTCCAAAGGGTTTCTGTCCTTTGAACTCCACTTAGTGTACCCCTTCATGTTAAGGTTTTAGACAATCAGGTGAGAAAACAGAGACTTATATAATGAATATAACATCACAGGTACTAACTCCTCTATTAATACATTTTACTCAAATTAGAAATCACTTTCTTCCTTGGGACTGATGTTCCCAGGAACTGATCAATATAAATTAGCCAGGTTTTGCAAATTGGTTTGTAAGTAGATCTTGTAAAGATGTTATTGACGTAGATTCTTTATAATGAATACAAAATTCCTCATGCTTCAACCATCCCCTCATTGACTGCAATTTAAAATGAGAGTCAGACCCTGTTCTGTTTGTTAGGACATAGTGTTCAGATGCCTGTTTTTAAAAGAAACTCAGCATTCATTACTAATGCCTAGCTTGTCTGCACAGAATTGTATATTCACACTTTCAAAACACAGTGATTATTGAGTTCTCTTTAGATTTTTTTGTGGCATGTTACACCATCTTCAGAACAAAAGTAAAGCAGCACTTGAGTTCCGCATGATAAGAAAATCAATTAACAGCAGAGACAAAACAGCAAACCACCAATATTTCAAAGAAGATGCTCTCCTGCTATTTTGTTCCATTTAAACTTACTCTGAAGCCAGATGTGGTGAAGTATGGCTCAGAGAGGTAGAAGCAGGAGGATCAGTTCAAGTTTAGGCTACAGAGCATGCTCAATGCCTTCTGGGCTATGGAACACCTTACCTTAAGGAAAAACAAAACAAGTTATTCTGCATCTTTATTTCTAGGAAATTAGTTCTGAATCTATTGATTTACTGCTAGGAGTAGTTCTATTTCAATCGAATTCTGCTATTCATAACTGCTACTGTTATGAATGGTAATGTAAATAACTGATTTTTCTGATGATCTTAGATGACCTCTGTGAAAGACTAATTCAGTTCTCCTCAGAACCATATAGAATAAACAAGGAACAAGTAAGAGAAAGAACTCAGTCCATTTTCTAGACATGCACTTGTTTGTCTTTCTGTTCCTGGCTTATTTCACTTAATTATTTATCCTTCTATCTGGTTTATCTACAATATATTAGTGTTATATATTAGTGTTAGTATGTTGTTCACATGCCATTATATATATGTGAGTGAATGTGTGTGCATGTGCGTGTGCACATTCACGTACTTGCACAAATACACATGCACACTGCATTAACCCATTAGTAGGCATGGATTTGATTGATTTTTAAATCATTTTTATTGTGAACAGTGCTGAGAAATGTGTCTCTTCCAATCATATACTGTATAGAAGAGTTTCAAATTGTCAAAGATTAAAAATTAAAAAATAGGCAAAGCACATCATGAGCAAGCTGTAATGAAACAGTCCTATGATTCCGCAGATAGAATTTCTCAAAAGTACAGCAAAAGAACGGTGGAGCCAGGATTCAGCCCTGAGCAGACTTGCTTCACTGTCTGTACTTTTTCCGGATACTCTTTCTATCCTGCATAGAATACAGTCTAGTATAAGAAGGTTTAGTGCTCTCAGAGGGTGTGTGTGGTAAAATCCTAGCTGAATCTTCTTTCTGAATCCAGTTGACATAGCAAGTTGAAGAGTGGAACAGAATAATAAATAACCTGGGAAAATTATAACTTTGCTAATATTTTCATAGTTAGAGATCAGCTGCTCTCACCCTTCCTAATGCTGAGACCCCTTTAATACAGTTCCTTATGTTGTGGTGACCTCCAGCCATAAAATTATTTTTGTTGTTACTTTATAACTAGTTTTGCTACTATTATGAATGGTAATGAAAATATCTGTGTTTTTTAATGATCTTATGTGACCCCTAAGGTGAAAGGCTTGTTCAATCCCCAAAGGAGTTGCGACTCATAGGTTGAGAAGCACTGCTATAGACAAATTGGAGCCAGTTTCTTTATTACTGAAAGAGGATATACTCTATACTAGCATCAGCTGGATTATTGCAGAATGTCTATTGAGATGGCTTTATATGTCTTAAACAATTGTGTTACGATTCCATAGTCCAAGATATGCTGATGCATTATGAGTTTATATCACAGGGCATTGCCATACTCCCCAGTGATGTTAAGGCCCCTTAGGCAGTATGAGTTAAAAGCAGCCTGTGCACTTGCATACATTTCTCTTGACTTTTCAAGAAGAACTTTATCAACAAGTTTGATGAAAAGTTCAATTATCATATTTTAATTAGATTCTGATAAATAATTTAAAAAATTGTAGCAAAATTAAATTTTAGCCTAAAATAACAACCAATTGAAACTTGAGTGAAAACAAAGAAGCGAGGACCTTCAAAAATTCTTTCATCCATAAAAACAACAAGAATGACAGCAAAACATGTCACAATTGATCTTTTCAAAGTGTTAAGGATTGGGCAAAGTCTTGTAGCAATCCAGGGGGAAGTTATTAAAAACAAAACAAAACAAAACAAAACATAGATGAGTCCCTCCCAAAACAGTAAGCTTCTGAGCACCTTAGTTTGTCTATTTTTGCCTTCAATTATTCAATTTCACAATAGCTTTCTAAACCAATGGCCTTCATCATTGTGATAATTGGCTTCCTGTGAGTCACAGAAAGAGGTGGAAGAATGCTGAAAGTCTTTTACAATCCCAATACCAGAAGATAGTTTTTGCCGACGCATCTAATGATTCAGTAGACTAACCCAGTTACAAGCCTGTCTTTTTGTGTTTTGGTGAAAAGTTTGCCAGAATTATAACAACCTCTTATGTAGAGCTGCTTGCCACATAACAGCATAGACAATGTTAACATCATAATCCTGAAGCAGTGGATACATTTTTGCAAAACATAAGAGTAGCCAAGAAGCTTAGAAGGAGAATTGGAGATCAGACCTATAGAACTATAAGGACTATGGAAGGAAACCACATATTCCTGGAAATCTGATTAGAAATATGTATATAGAGAGCTGAGACAAGTTATGAAAGTATTCATAGGTCTCGTCATATTCTAGACTTATCCCAATGCTATGTACAAAGAGGAAATGAGGCTAAGACAGAGCTATTGACTTGTTAGTTTAGTGTTCAAGGTTTGCCTGACTGCAGGACCACACACACACATGAGCACACACCACACACACACACATGATCACACACACACACACACACACACACGAGAGAGAGAGAGAGAAAGACAGAGAGACAGAGACAATGAGAGACACAGAGACAGACAGAGATGGAAAGAGACAATGAGACACCTGCATACACAAAGAGACAGATACAGAAAGAGACACACAGAGAGAACCTAACAAGAAAGACTGAAAGAATCCTTTTAGGTATTTAAGAACACTTCACACACACACACACACACACACACACACACACACACACACAAACACACACATACCACAAGAAAGAGAAACAGAGAGACAGAGACAATGAGACACCTGCACACACAGAGAGACAGAGAGACACATATACACAGAACCTAACAAGATACCGTTCAGGTATTTAAGAACACTTTTGTCCAATCACTAGATGAACTGATGAAGGACATTCTAGTGGCCGTACATGATACAGGATATAGACTGTATAGAATTATTTCAGAAAATTTTGAAATGGTAGAGTGTTGTCTATGAAGTAAGATTGAAGTTGTTTTTTTTAAACTGTTGTTGTTGTAGTTGTTTTGTTTTTTTTTCCAGTTTCCTCCCAACATGCAGCTGTAGCACAGTATTTGGAGAACTAATTGACATTAGCAAGAACATTAGCACCATAACAAGGGGGCAATTTTCTACTCAAATCATTTTCTAAGCTACAGACAGCTGAGGCAAATGGGAGCTGGCATGGGGAAGGCAGCAGTATGAATGGCAGCAGATCAGTCTGTAAAATTTACACTTTTAGGAACTAAAGGAAATCACTGGCTAAATTGTTTATTAGGGCTAAATAATGATTAGTACATTATTTCTAGCACTCAATTTAATATGGCCCAATGCCACTCTAATGCATTTAAGAAGGAATGACTTTTCTCTCTGGATTAACTAAGCAAGGCACATCTGAGCTCAAAGTGACTGGAGTAGCAGGCGGAGGATCTACATGGGCCTGCACCAGGTCCTCTTTGTGTATATCGGAGCTGCTAGCTTAGTATTCTTATGGGACTCGTGACTGTGAGAACACGTGGGTACCCAACTCTTGTGCCTCCTCTTGAGAGTCTTCTTCTCCTTTTGGGTTGCCATGTCCAATTTTGATATGGTAGTTTTTGCTTGATACTTTGTCATGTTTCTTTGTTGTCTCTTGGAAACTTGTGGGTTTTTTGTATGTTCGTTTAGTTGTTTTGTTTTTTGTTTGTTTGTTTTTACTAATGAGACACAGATCCAGAGGATAAGAGACGGAAGATGGGGAAGAACTGGGAGGAATAAAGGGAGAGGTAATTATAATCTGGATATATTGTATGAGAAAAAAACTATTTCCAATAAAAGGAAACAAAAGGGATGACTTTTGTATCATAGTCAACCACAGACTAGTAAGACCTAAGCACTTAAGCATTTAAATTGTAGTTTTGAAAGTCTAGAAATTGTTTACCTTAATGTTGAATATGCATCAACCCTAACAATACAGCTGGAAAAACTCCTCAGCCTATATGATTGTGGTAAATATCAACCGATAAATAGACTAGGGAAAGGTATAAGGTTTCCCTGTTTCAACAATATCCTCTGCATTATAAACAAAAATATTTTTAGGAAATATTGTGGAAAACTGCTTTACTAAGCAGTTTTACTAAGTGTTTTACTAAGAAACATCTTTAGTCTCACTAAACATGGCTCTTGGCTCTGTCTTAGCAGTTTAATGGTTCTAAAACCAAAGAGAGCTTTCAAGGACCTTAAATTTTATGCTTTTTTTTTCCCTACTGGAAACACACCAAGAAAAGAAATTTTAGCACAGTGCAAAAAATCTCCCTGCTAATTATGAATGTCCCAGATATAATACCTTTATTTTCAATGTGCCACCTAAAAATGTATTTTAAAATATCAAAGTTCTGAAAAAAAATGGAGGGTAATATTATCTTGCTATCATGATTTTAGATAAGGCAAGGCATCAAAGTCGTGTGTTTGGATAATTTGCATTATCTTTTGAAGCTGTTCTTCTTAACATGCAGATTGTAATAGTATCAGTTCATTACAAATTTGGCATTTTTGTCTACTACTTCCTGCAAAATCGGCTACCTGAAGGAGCAAAACTATGTGAATACAGAATTGCCTCACATTTAAAGATGGCGAGGGAAGAAGGGTTTGTCCAGTTTGCACTGTGATCGTAAGGAAGGGATAGGCCTGAAGTACTGTGGTTTTCTACCTCTGCTTCACAGAGTAGAGGAGGTGGCTGTTCTTCTGCTCTATCTTCTTTCAGTCTTCAGTTTTCTATATTGAGTGTGTGTGTGTGTGTGTGTGTGTGTGTGTGTGTGTATTTTTTCTTACTGTAAAAGAGAATGTGTTACTATTATAGGAACTGAGAAAATAGTTGATTTGTGGAGGACATAGTGAGAAATGCTAACATTTAAGGGAAAATAAATATATAAGGACAAAATTTCATCATAATGAGTAA
>NW_021604764.1:545477-562601 GCF_004785775.1 Grammomys surdaster
CTTCTGAGCATTTATTTGGGATCTATCAGATCATAAATGAAATATTCATTTAGTGCATGTGCTTGGGGGAGGTATTTTTTATGTTGTCTAACAAAACCAAACTCCTTGATTGGACTATTCACATACAGGTGAGCCCCTTCAGTAGTTAACTTATACTACGACACCCTTTCATTTTCCATTGGTGATTTGGCCATTCATTGATCAAACTCCTAAAGAATTATAATTCATACTCAAGATAGTATTCTACATGTTGAATTCTGAATAGAGGAAGTGTAGGTTAGGAATAGTAAATGCATGAAGATAGGTATTTGTTATAGAGTAAAATGAATTAAGTGGATTCCCAGAGAAGGGTTAGTGGTCACAGAAAAACACTTGCCTAGTTTTCTCATACATAATATTTGTCAAGTAAATGAATCAATATTCAAGTAGAATAAGTGAGTATTCCTCCAAGGGATGGTTCCACTACTAAGAGTATTTGAACTGTACAAATTCAACTCAGTGACACATCCTCATAGAAGCAGGAGGAGAAGGGATGGGATAGGAGGTTCCTGGGCAAGGGAGGAATGGGGTAAGGGGATAACATCTGAAATGTAAATATAATATCCAATAAAAAAGCAAATAACCTTAAAAAAACAAAGAAAGAAAGGATACAAGTTGTATGAAATTCTCAAAGCATTTGTAGAAAAATTATTTTAAAAATAAAATCAATATTATATTATATACTATTGGTCATTATCCAGTTCTATGAAAGTATTGATTGTCTAAATATTCAAGTACTGATTTAATATTGTGAGCCCTGAAGTTTTCATTAATCAAAGGAAAGGTGCTAGACACCTGTCTATTCATTTTTATTCACATAAATCTGCTAAGCCAGTTCCTAGCATTAATTCATTTCACTGCAATCTCATTTTAATTAAATGAATAAAACTAATTAATTTAATAGTATAATCCTATATCAATTTTTTGAGAGAAATATATCACTACAAAATTCTATAAAGCCTACATAGGAGTTTTGTTTTCTAATCAGGCTTAATTTTTCTTGCAATATACTAATTGATTAAAAAGAATAATTTTCTCTTATATTTGGAGGATCTCGTGTAGAATATTTTTACTCAAAGAAATCCTGGAACTTAAGCCTACTTTGAAGCCAGAATTTTCCAAAACATTTTTCATTTTTGTCTAAAATTTTTAAAATTTTAGGCTATTTAGATACTGATCAGAGACATTTTTGGCCAGATAAGAAGCTCTTCCAATACTCTGAGGAGACATGAGCAATACTGTAGGTTAAATTCCATTGTTAGGCAAACTTGAGAACACAAGCATGCTGACGAGTTTTCCTCAGCTATAAGGCAAGAAGTAGAGGACTACATCAATCAATCGAACAATCACACACCGTTTCTTTGAAGGCTAACTCTTCTGAACAGAATAAACCCTTTCACAGACATCTGGCATAAGACTGATGAACAACTGAGAATTTTAAAGTGTCTCAAAGTAGCCATAGCCTAAAGAATTCTTTTTATTGAATTATTTTCAGATCAGAAACTTGTAGGCCATTAATTCAGACAATTGTTGTACCTCTTCTTTGCCAAGCAACAGGTCGTGAACTACAAATGTCAAGATGGCTAAGGGATTAACATCTAAATTAGATTATTACAAACCAAATTTCAGAACACATCAGAAGGACCATTCACCATGACCAAGTTAGTTTCATTCCAAACACACACATGATTGGTTTAAAATATGTAAATCAATAAATGTAATTGATCACAGAAGTGGTCCCAAGGACAGAAATTATAGGATCATCTATCTATCATCTATCTATCTATCTATCTATCTATCTATCTATCTATCTATCTATCTATCTGTATATCTCCTTTGATAGAATCAAACATCCCTTCACGGTAAAAGACCTGGATAGATTAGAGATGTAAGTGTTTCTTAATATCATAAGACCCATGTAAGACAATCACACACCATTTCTTTGAAGGATAACTCTTCTGAACAAAACAAACCCTTTCACAGGCATCTGGCATAAGCCTGATGGGCAACTGAGAATTTTAAAGTGTCCCACAGTAGCCATAGCTTAAAGAATTCTGTTTATTGAATTGATATTAGTTGATAACCAATATCATGCTAAATAGAGAAAACCTTGGACCATTCCCACTAAAATCAGTAATAAGGTAAGGGAGTCCATCCTCTCCACTGTTATGCAATGCTTGAAGTCTTTTTTTAAATTTCCTGATTCTTTTTAAAAATTATTTTATTTATTCACATTTCCAGTCATTGCCTCTTTTCTGGTCCCCCTCCTACAGTTCTTCGTCCCATTCCTCCTCCCCCTCACCTCCGAGAGGTTGCTTCTCCTCGTCAGCAGGAGGAATAAGACCTGAGAAGGAGCTAAGAGAGATACACATGGAAAAGGAAGAAGTCAAAGTATCTAATTTTGAAATGATACGATTCTACAGATGCCAGACTATAAATTACTTCTCTTTGTGTTGACTTGGACTTTCAACACAATTGTAAAATGTACTAAGAGTGATCGATCAGACTTGTCTGGCTCCAGAGCCTTGTTTTAAAGATTTTAGGGAGTCTAATTGTTCATCATATATTTTCATTGATACTACCTATCAAGTAGAGGGAAGTGAACTCTCTAGTATACTAAGAGGTTTTCTTTCTTCAGTAACTAAATGAGGGTTTGTTTCTTGTCAAATGCTTAATTCATGTCACCTGTTCATATGATCACGTGTTTCCCCCAATAACTTGTTAAAATTTGGTAATTAATATTTAAATTTGAGCCAGCCATCCATGCCAAGTACTTTGTCATCATGGTTTAAGATTCTTTTTACATGTTGTTGGATTTGATTTATAAAAAAAATGTTAATTTGTTTGGTGTTCATGTTCATAATTTGTCTTTTTGTTTTTTTGGAATGTTTTTCCCTGATCGTAGAGTGATGTTGTCCTCATCCAATGAGCTGAGAAGTATTCTGCAGTTTTAGTTCTAAAAGTGTTTGTAGAGAAGTATTATAATCACTTACTTAAAAGTTTCATATAATTTGCCAGTGAGCATATCTGAGCCTCATGCTTTCAGTGATAGAATCTTAATCATGGACCAAATTTTTTTAACACATGTATATCTAGCTAGAGTATTTATTCTTTTTTGAGATTTGGAATATTGACTCGAGGAATTCTCCCATTTCAGTTGTTTCTGAGTGTGTATAAGCACAACATTGTTCACAGCATCCTTCACCATCATTTTAATGTCTACTGGATTCACAGAGATCCCTATACGGTTCTTGATATTAGTAATTTGTGTCATTCACTTTTATGTAGTCACCCTAGCTCAAAGTTTATTAATTTTCTTGATTTTTTTCAGGACGCCAGCTTTAATTTTATTGATTACCTCTATTCAATTTCTTTTTTCAATTTAAGTGATTTCTTCCTCAATTTTATCACATTAACATTTTAATAAAGTATAATGATAACTTTGTATTCATACACTGTATATAAAATTGAAATTGATATTTCACCATGTAACCATGTTTAATATTGCTGAAATAAGTTAATATAAATAATGGCAGCACTATTTTCAAAATGTTTAATGGTAAGCACAAGAGATTTTCAGATTGCCATGGTTTGTAGATAAGAATTTTTTAATTTAATTTTTTTGAAATTAAAGTTACTTATTTACCTCCTTCCTTTACTTCTTCCAAACCTTTCCACATAACTTACCCTGCTCTTTTTTCAAATTTGTGGCCTCTTTTTCCTTCAGTTGTTGTTACAGACACACATATTCCTAAATACCTACACGCAACTTGCTCAGTCTGTATGCTATTTTATGTATGTTATCAGGACCAACCATTCACTATTGGATAACCAGTTGGTGTGCTCCTCCTAGGAACAGACAAATACTCTTTTTTTCTTTCTTTCTTTCTTTCTTTTTAGCATCCTTAGTTTCCTATAGTTCTTTGTGTAGGGTTGAAGCTTCATAGAATTTTCTTCTTCCACATTATCATGTCTATTCTTGTTCTTGGTCAGCTTGAGCAATCATGTTGGCAAAACTTTATTGATGTAGATTCCTGATGTTTCTAGGAGGCACAGTCTCACCACAAACTTCCTGGTCCTCTGCTCTTACAATTTTTATTATGTTTAAAAATTGTTTAAGGGAAACAATGCATGCTTTTGTCTTTTATTTTAGGAGTATATATTAGTAATATATTGCACTATGATACATTTGTGCATATATGTATGTATATATGTATATGATATATATATCATATACATACATACACACAAATATAGTATCCTTTGATAGCTCTTTACTTTAGGTTTAATTTTCTCTTGTATTTCCACTGTTCTTGGTATAGTATTTGGTTGTTAGTTTTAGATTTCTATCATTTATATTTTTATACTTTTATTTATTTATATTTTTACACTGTAAACACTGAAAATTATAAATTCTCTTCTACATAGTTTGTTGCAACATGTTGCATCTACAATTTTAGATGTTTTAAGTTTTATTTAATTCATTCCTTCTGAGACTTACATTTTGAACCATGTTTAACTTAGAAGTATCTTGTTTAATCTCCAACTATTGTGCATTTTTCAATTATCTTTTTTTAAGTTTAATTCTATTATAACTTGACAACAGACACTGTGTGATGTTTTTCATTTATGTTGTACTTCAAAGATTAGAATGGGACCTATCTAAGTGGAAGACCCACACACAAGCTTGAAAATAATATATTCTTTGGTGTTTGGTCAAGTAGTCTAGTGAATTCAACTGGATTTAGTCAAGCAATTGATGGTATTGATTGTAACTATGTCTTTATTGATTTTCTGTGAATTGGATCACTCCATATCTCAAGGAATGTAATAATTATTTCAAGTGTAATAGTTATTTTATCTATTTCCTTTGAATGTTCTACCTGTTAAGGGCACACAGTGTTTGATTGCTTTAATGACAACCATAGTTAAATACATACCCAAAAGTGTTGTGTCTTATTGGAGAAATAGTTCCTATATCATCATATAATATTTCTTTGTATCTCCTATAAATTTTTTTATTTAACCTCTTCTCCTTTTGAAATTAGCATAGTTACTCTTTCCTTTGTGTTAGCAGGCAGTATTGTCCTTCATCTGTCCTGTCTCACTCAGCTCTGTTTCTTAGTGTCATTAACATCAGATACTCATAAGCATAGATTTATATCATACTATATATGCATGAAAGACACATGCAGTTTCATATGGTTGCATATGCATAAACACCTATAATTTGATTTTAGACATCTAATTGAAATTTAAAGAAACAATTAGGGCTAAATTAATATGATAAAAAATAAATGCTGTAACGTTATCCATATGGTACACAGTGTTACAAATAATACAAAACAATTCCAGACACACCTCTCTCTGTCTTTAGAGTTTATCAGACAGGACTAAACATATGGTTGGACTTTAGATGAGGTTTAAGAACCCCTCGCTTTAGGAATAAATGACTCTTGAGTCATATATCTTTGAAATTTTGCTAGCCAGAAGCATATTGTACTTTTAACTATTTTTACACATTTGCAAGAAATTAATTATCATCTCTTGAGGATCCATCAATCTGAGTTTCCACAATGTCCACTGGTTTTAGAATTATGTATGATCAATCAGTTAAATCATACCACCATAGAAGTGGTTCTTGATCCTTAAGACGTGGGAGTAATCTCTGTGTGGGTTCTACGAAAAGTCTCATATTTATGTTATCACTTCATTTTAAAAATTTTACTTTAAATATCATATAAAGGTATGCATTTAACATTGATTCAATTCCCTCATATTCCATAGCCTCTCTTCTATCATCTTTCACCACTCTCATTTGCTTCCTATGGAACTTCTAAAATAATGGGTTACCAATCTTGCTTCCAGCTATGATTGTCTACTAATTCTGAACTGCAGAGGAGATGTACGAGCGAGTGGCAGCTGTGATCTTATGCATAGAGTTTACATGATCTCTCCCTCTCTCCCTCCCTCCCTCCCTCTCTCTCTCTCTCTCTCTCTCTCTCTCCCTGTTTAGACCCTTTGTATAAAAAGACTACCTAAAATGACCCTACAATCATCCCTTCCTACTTTTTATTCTAGGGTGGCATATCATGACAAGTTGTTTTTAATACATAGTACCTTAAATACAGGGCACAGAAAAGAAGAATCAAAGAATAGTTAAGCAGAGACAGTAGTACATTGAGCTGTAATTATTAACAATTGTTCATAAATTCAAGCAATTACATAAACAATTCAAAAGTATATTCAAGAGAAAGTAATTTAATTTGCTGATGAAATTTAGTACATTCAGTTTAATACACTGAATCTGAAGTTGAGTAAGAACCTTGTCTTTGATTCACAATGAAGTATGTATTATCACTTTAAGAATCATACACTGATTGTCCCAGAAAATAAATCCAATAAACCTATTATTGCCTTGTGCACTCAATAACTCTTTACTTCATAATATTCAGAATTGTTTTACATTTGGTAACCTCATAAATATGGCCATTGTGTCATCTAATAAAAGATTCAAGTCTTCTCTGCTACACGTGCAACAGCTCTAAAGTGAACATGAGCTAATATTAAGGCCAATGGTCTTGCTTGCGTGTATAAGCCATTCTAGTACTCTGGAGGCAGATGCAGGCATATGATGAAGTTCCATGCCAGAGATTCTGTTTCAAAATCAAATTAATTAAAGATTGTATAAAACTATAGAAAACAGAACAAAGACCAAAAAGTACATGGTTCAATTTCATGATTTAAAAAATGCATTTTAACTTTTCTCTCAACACCGTTTGTTATGATTAGTTGCCTTTCTGCAGAACTGGCCTATTATGTATTAGGTCACGTAATAGCCATCATCTCAGGGAGAGCTACTCACTGTAACTCTGCGACAAAATAATATGGCATGGAAGACTGAGGCATGCTCAGGTGCATTGTCGTGGGCATTTTAGAAGGCCCAGTGCAATGGTTGCAAGTTTAGACTTGGAGGAAAAACAGCTTTCAAACAAACAACTCTAACCTCTGCTGATGTAAGACCCCAATATCTTCTACAGTGAATTCCTGAACTTTTTCTATGCTCCAGAGCTTCCTACCTTGGAAGTATAACTTCTTCTCATAATCTGCCCTTGCTTATGCTAATGTCTGTGTATCTGTTTCCAGTCCCTTGTTCTGAAACACAGCGGTCTGGGTCTGCAACCTTCTGTAGTTACCCACTGAGTCTGATAACCACTAATATTAAAACTACTGTGCAATAACTTTGTTTAAAATTATTTAGGCAAAAGTAATACATATATATTGTGTATTAGTGTGTGTAATTTCAGCTACTTGGATTCAGTTTGAAAGACATAAACGCATAAATAAAACAGCAATTATTTTCTCTTAGCAATAATATTTCTGTGTCATGAAAATTTTATTATTGGTCGGCTTTATTAAAATGTGTGTTTTAGCTTCTTTTGGGAATATTTTCTTCAGCTACATTTCTATGCTATCTAAATTTTTGAGGCTTTACATTTTTATGCTATTTAAATTTTTAGGATTTTTCTTCCAGATTACGATTGTTTTTAATCACAAAACTTATAATTCAGCTATCTTCTAGAGACTGTGAAAGGCTTTGGCATTTAGGTGTTTGTGTGAGGACACTTTAGGAACCAGGTCACCTGAATAAAGGGTTGTGGTAGCATCCTGCAGTGGTTAGAACACAATCAGACTGTCAAAGCTGGGAACTATTAGCAAGATTATGTCTAAGGAATTCTAAATCAATATTAGTTATCACAGGTTTAGGCATTGTCGAGTTGGGATTCCTTTGGAATTTGATCTCAAGACATCAGCAATCAACTACTTAATGTGCTCTGTCAATTCAGTTTTCAAAACCATTCAAGATGAGGCCATTTGAAAACACCAACAACCACGTATAATTTAAGGGAAATATTTTTAAGCACTCAATTCACGGTATGTAATTTACCTAGGATATTTAATCTAATATTAAAAACTTCTAATAAGTATAATATTTTATAGCCCTTAGTTAATAGAGGTGTGTGTGTTTGTATGTGTGTGTGTTTGTGCACACATATGTATGCACAAAGTACATTTTATCATACAAATAAAAATAATATACTTGGAGTTCAATCCATAAAAGAAAGATAATTTAAATCCCATACATTGATTTCATACATTTCCTGTATCTTTTGAAATGAAGCCAAAAGGATTTTTAAAATATTATTTGTATCCAGTTCCTATGTTGTATTATATTTTACTTTGAATTCAGGTATAACACAAATCTATTGCTGGAGGAAAACTTTGGTAATTTTGAGTTTGGCAGAGGTTTTCTTTCACACCTCTGGTGTGAAAAAATACTTAAGAGTTAGTGATGCTAGATACTCACACAAAACTCTATGGTCTCTGAGTTCATGTCCATAAAATTTGAGAACCAAAGAGAGTTAGTTCTGTTTTTCTTGTAATTATTTTATTTCGTTTTTTAAAGGATTTTAAATTTTTATATGTATATGTGTGTGTATGTGCAATGGAGTCGGGTATCCCTGGAAGACATTTTCTAGGGTGAATAGGAAGTATCATTAAGAGGAAAGATAAGAAGAAAGCAGACCTCCACTCTGGTCTGAGAACCGAAGACATTTGAGTTTTGTCGCTTCTCAGTACCTCTGACCTTCGGCAAGGACGCAACTGCGGAAGTGGAACGTCTCTAGTTTTGAGCCAAGGAAAAGCCATTTGTTCATGGGATCCTCTACCTAAAACTGTCTGGCAAGTTTTTGTTTCCTGTTCTCACCATCAGTTTACCTATTTAAATAAATGTCTGAAATCTTTCAAACCACGCCTAGAGATTCATTAAAAATAGAGGTTCGGAGAAGTAATAAAGCAGAAAAGGATCAAGGACAAAGTTAGCAATAGAGCACAGAGTACAGCAGGGTTCCATCCCAGAGAGTATCCCAACGAAGAGGAAACAAAGTGAACAGTCCTAGCTCAATCGGACCACTTGGTTTCCAGACAACGATGATGGATCTGACTGTTAAGGAGCGCCATTCTTGGGAAAACACGCTTCTGGGAAGAGACCACCTTGGAAAGATAGGTCTTCTTTGGAGGCACGTTGACAAGAGGTGAAAAATGGAACTACAGACAGGAAGGTTCCAAGAAAAAAAGAAGTATCCTCAAAGATATCTTCTTAGAGGAAGAAAACAGAGGAAAGCACACCCCTTACTAGAGGTCTTGTACTTTGTGGTAGAAACAGAAGAGGGAGCTAGTGAAGTAAAAAAAAAAAAAAAAAAAAAAAAAAGCTTAGTAAATATCAGGAGGCAATGTTGTAAACAAGCCTCCTCCGCTTAGAATCATCAGCTGTCATTTGTACGATTCATCCCACAGCAAACGTCATGAGTAGGTTAAAATAGAACAACGCTCAGAATGCTTGTAAAGGGTCTTCCAAGAGCATGGGAAACACTGTAGGAAGAAAGCATGACTCTCAAACTTACATTCAAAGGATAAACTATTCCGAAACCTTACTTTGCTCTTGAATAGTTTATAGTTGGATAAGAAGCACCTCAGTGTCGTTAGGGCTAAGACCTGGTTTAAGACGTAAAATTTTGTGCTCTTAAGTTGTCAACAGTGGAGTTTGAGCCTGCCTGGAAGAAACACCAACAATCTTGAGAGAACTGTAACAGAATTGAGTACACATGTAGTAACAGTCCCCACATACTAGCTGATTTGACATATAGAGATTATGTTCCAGGTTATGATTAATGCATTAAGTCAAAGGCAACATAGGTGTTGGAATTTTTATTGAGGACTAAAATACTATTGTACTATGCTCAAAGGGACTTTTTATGAGAATTTTATTAATGAGAATATAGAATATTTTACCAAAAGTTGAAAATAGAAGAAACAGAAAAGGCATTTTATAAATATAATATGCACACTTTTGTGCTATAAATAATTATAAGAAAAATATTTTAAAAATGAAAATAATGAAATTATAAAATTGAATACAATTCAAAGAAATTAATGAAATAAGAAGTAGAACAGGTAAATAGTGATATTTTAATTTCTTCCTTTCTAATTTTTATTCCTCTGAGAGAAAAAAAATCAGGATTTAACTGCTGTCTGCAAGAAACTCCTCATTGACACCACCATACAAACTGAGAATCAAACAACTTGCAAATAATCAGAAGCCAAAGGAAAGAAGCAGTGACAATTTTATAACAGACGAATATTACTTAGAAAAGATAGTCACTAAGTATTAGTGAAGGAATTGAACTATTGAGACACAAGGGTTGTGTATATGTGTGCATGTACATGCATGTGTGTGTGTGTGTGTGTGTGTAGTGAGCATTGTGTACTCAGTTTTATAAATACTAGTGGATATAAAAAATACTGACAGATACAGATATTTCAATATCCAACTTTCATCAACAACTAGATTATCTAGAGAAAAATATCAACAAAGAAACTTCAAAGTAGGAGGCTGGAAAGATGGCTCAGTGGCTGAGAGTACTGAATATTCTTCCAGGGGTCCTGAGTTCAATTCCCAGCAACCACGATGTGGTGTCTCACAACCACCTGTAATGGGATCCAGTGCCTGAAGACAGCTACAGTGTACTCATATAGATTAAACAAATATATAATTCTTATTTTAAAAAAAGAAACTTCAAAACAAAACTACAGCATAAATCAAATGGATTTCACATTTTCACAGAAAAGTCTATCAAATAGCAACAAAATATCCATCCTTACTAGTAGCTCATAGAACATTTTCCAGAATAGCCTATATTTTAGGACATGGAGCAAGTAAGAGATTAGAAAGTTCAAAATTAATTTATTATCAGGTTGTTATAGAATAAAACTAGGATCCAATAGCAAGAGATATTGTAGTTCAGAGACTAAATAAGAAATAATAAATAAATGATAAGCAGGTCATTGAAATTTTGAGAAGATAATTTAAAAATTCTACAGTTGAACAAAAGTATAAACAATATATAAGAATCTGAGTCATACAGCAAAGCTAGTTTTAAAAACTAAAAATAGAATTGCTGTGCTCTCTGTTATACCACTCCTGAGCATATGCCCAGAGTTTTCTATAAGATAACTGCACATCCGTGTTTACTGATGCTCTATTCACAGTATCCAGGGAATAGAGTCAGTACATCAGTTAGTTGAGGAATGGGTAATGAAAATCTGGTATATATACACAGTGAAATAGTACTCAGGTGTTAGGAGGAATTAAATCATGGAATTTGCAAGTAAATGAATGACACTGGAAAAGAATTTGTAGTCAGGTCCCCCAAAATAAATGCCACGTACTCTCACATTATACATAGACATAGACAGATACATACACATATACATCATATACATATTCATATACATATACAAATATATATTTAAAAGACATATTTGTGAAGGAGTTGGGAGTGGTGTGGGGGGAGAGGTTGGATTTGGACAGAAAACATGAGAGGGTTTGGAAGGAGGTAAAGGAAGAGGAGACACAATGTAATTATATTTCAATTAAATAAAAATTATTAAGGGAAACATTCTAGCAAAGAAGGGCGATTCCTCTTGCCCCACCGTAGTTGAGGAACTACTGACAGTTGATGACTGCTGAGAGAGAAAGAATTAGTTTCTTTGGCTGAAATGGCCATTGGTAGGTTGTCTACGATCCATTGGATGACCACACACACAAACGTATATACACAGCACTAACTGTTCTTAACTGAGAAAAGCAAAACTGTGAGACTGGGAAGGAGATGAGAGGTATGTTAGGAGTAAACGGTAAGTTGGAGAAAAGGAGTGGAAGGTGGATATAACCAAGACACATTGTGTACATGTACGAAATTTTTAATAAATAAATATTGGTGTATTTTTGTACAAATACTTTTTGGTTTTATATGTAGTATACTTTTGTTTGTTTTCTGATACAGGGTTTCTCTTTCTAGCCTTGGCTGTCCTGGAACTCACTCAGTAGACCAGGCTGGCTTCAAACTTATAGAGATCCACCTGTCTCTACATCCCATATGCTGGATTAAAGGTGTGCACCACTAACATTTGGCTTTATATATACTTTTTGACTATAAAATATAACATGGCAAATATATACCTTGACTTTGACCATTATATGTGAAGAGAATATCATGTATAGTTATGTAGCTAAGTAGTTATATGTAGTTATTCGTGTTTCTAATACTCCGTTAAGTACTTAAGCAATACTAGTACCTATTAATATTTCCCGTTCTATGTTTAATGGTGCTTTTCTCAAAGGTAACTTCAGCATTTCAGGAATTTTGCATTAAGTTTTATGATGGATAAACTTTTATTTTATTTTATTTTATTTTATTTTATGTGTATGAGTATTTTGTCTGCATATATTTCTGTGTATTGTGCATGTTTGATAACCAGAGAGGATAGGAGAAAACATCAGATCTTCTCAGACTTGTGGTAAAGATGGATTTGAGCCATTAAATAGGTGCTGAGAATTGAACCTATGTCCCCTGGAAGTGCAGACGGCACTCTTACCTACTGAGGCATCTCTCCAGCCCTATAGTAGTTAATCGTAACTGTTGACTGTTTGTGTTAAGAAACACTTAGAAGATTATTAAAGCACACTTCTGAAAGTGCTCATGTGATGCTGTTTCCAGAAACAGCTAGGTCAAGACCTAATAAGTGAGTTAATTTAAAGTCATACTATCAAGATGTTACTGGAGGGTGGTTCAGTGTTGGAGGTGGTGTTGTTAGAGCAAGTGGGCCAGTGAATCCTGGACCCTAGAGTCTGTATCCATCCTGATCTTTTCTGTATTTACTCTCTCTGGTACTTTTTCCTCATCATGTTGATGAGGAAAGTAACTATACAGTCTTGAATTCACATTTAACCTGTCTCTTCCCAATAACCATCTCTCAAAATCTGTATTGTTTCCTCAGTCATAGTATCCATATTCCTTTGGCCTTCGTTGGTCAATTAGAGACTCGGTTACTAATCATTCAGCTATAACTGGAAAAATAAAAGAATGGGAGGGGGTATAGCGTTATGTCCAGCTTGGCATTTGTCCCTAACAGTCATGAACATAAGTATAAATAACTATATACTACTAATATCCCCACATCTAGGGTCCTAGAACTCTCAATATGCATGAAGAAAGGATATACAAATGTACAGGAAAGCAGGGACCAGGTGGGCTGTGTTTACTCTGATAGGCGACACTAATTACACAACTAGGAACCTCTGCTGTTTATTATGTCGAGCCCACAAGGAGGAGTTAGCTAGTCTTGGTAGGTTGAGTCTGTAGGTGAGCAGTCTCAGGTTGTAAACATCCAGAAGTAAGAGGCCAATCTTTATACATGCTGGTCAATTGTTCACAAGCATTCATACTTGGACCAGAGGAAAGCTGTGCCGTTGTGAGCCTGATTATACTGGAATGGTTTTGCCATTCCTGTGGATCGGCACCTTGGGTCCTTGACATGGTGGTGCTCATGTTAATAATACATAATTTACTTAAGACTGTAACTGCTCTTGGCACATTCACTCAAGGCTTCCTTGGTCCCCTAGAGTATACTGATCCATGCTTTTCTGTATATGAATGTATCCTTTCCACCTCAGAAGGCTAACGCTTTTGAATTGCCACATGAGTGTGCTTGGTAATCAAGCTGTAAGATGAGACCATGTTGGCCATATCCTTGTTTGCTGCTTTCTAAGATACTTGTATCAAAGCCATGGCAGCATCCCTGGTATTATAAAGATTATGGATTGAGACCTGTGGATTCTTGGAGTAATTTACAATTTGTAGAACTAAGTTGCTAAATGATGAGATTTCAATTTGTAGAATGTTTTAACCTTATAGGAGTGATTTTGTTTAAAGTGATTAATTTGGATCTTGTGAGATTTTTCTCATAGGTTTTTAGTGACATTCTCTGATTCTGTGAACCATAATTTATGAAAAGGAGTTTGACTTTTGGAAGACCAGAATAAACTGTAAATACCTTTTCTGACTAGAAGGAGCCTGATGGAGGCTGAAGATTCATTGTCAGTATCTCCAGGAACTCAATGGCCTGCCTATTGACAAGTACCAGACCATTAAGCAGAGAACACAGTCCAGTAGCCATGTTAATAATGTCCTAAGAAGAAGAGAAACTAAAGAGTAAAATCAGTGAAATTACAGAGACTGGAAAACATATATCATACAGATAATACAATTTTTGTTCTCAATGTTTGTTCTCTAATAGGTCTTATGTTTTATGATTTATGGGCCATACACTATCATTAATAACTATTCAACCTGGTTTCTGTCCCTCTCTTTGTAGCATGAAAGCAGCCATTGGTAACATGTCAATGAATTGAATGACTATGTTTTGAAAAAAATATATTCATAAAAATAGATCTCGTTTGGTTATACTTTTGCAATCTTTGGTATAACTGGTATGCTCATTTTGTTCACTATTTGAGAAAACCAGAAAATTCACTGGGTTGTTTAAGATTGTGTGAAAATGAAACATGAACATTAATAAGGAGACTAAATTATCATGTAACATTATAAAATAAGAAGTAAATTTGTATGTGAAAGTTTCAACCAAGAGTCTTAGTAATTAAAGTACAGTGTTAAGCCTTAAGATGGGAGGAGAAAGACCACTGACTCAAATCATCTTTGCCAAATTAATTGAAGCAAACAATTAATTAAAGCAAGCTTTTTAAATTGTGCACACAGGCTGTCTCTCCCTCAAGGTGGGATTTGAGAGGTCAGCATTGAGTGTGAAGAAGACAGGGTTTTTATAGCTTGGGAGTAGTTGATTTCCAAATGGAGAATTTGGCAGGCTAAAATAAGTGGGGTTATAGGAGCAGAACATAAAAAGGTGGTCAAAATAGGTAGCTGTAACAGCCTTATGAACAAAGGGCTGCAAGATTGTCATTAGAGCTTTTTGAAATGAAAACATGATTTCAAGGTGCTCATAATATGATCATAACAACAGGTGGTCATAATAACCTGTTGAATAAAGGTATGATCCTGGAACAAGCAGAATGGAACCATCTGTAGTTGAGGTTACAAGTGAGTTATAGTCTAATCCTTGAGAGACACAGGATTAATAATAAACAAGAATGAATCTACTTTGCCTTTGTATAAGATGGCTTTTGAGGCTAAAATGGAGGCAGGCTGGTTCATTAAAAGAAAAATTGGCAATGTATGAGTTGACTATAGTCCCTGAAAGAAAAGGTATTTCTTGTGAACAGCTTTCAGCAGTCATAAAATTAAAGAATAAACCATGGAAATTATATTTGAAAGAAAATTAAGTTTTTATCTTAAATCTAGAGACTATCAGGAAGCTTTGTATCTGGAAAATGTCTGCTTATAACATAAAAAGGTGATCCGCATTTCTTGCATTTATGCTAAAATGCCAGCACTTACTTCTTGGGAAAAGGTTTCTGATTGCAGGTTCAAATATATCTTCTGCACCCTGATGTCGAGGGTTAAGCGTTGTTCAGTGGGATGTGGTTAGTGAAATGTCATGTGGCAGAATTCTGATCGCAAAATGCTGCAAAATGAGGGGTCATGGCAACCCGTGGTGTGAAGGAAAATGTCAGTAATGGAATGGGCAGTAAGTAACAGCTCTGGCTTGTTACCTAAATGGACATTGGCAATTCATTTTTGCTTCCCTTGGTCATTTAACTTCCTCCTCCTGATAATCTATGCATAGGCAAGCACCTGCTGAGCCTGCTCTGCCTCACTCTTCTTTCCCACACTCATTTTAAGCTGGCACTGTTTGAGTAACTTTAAAAGGTGGTCATAATAGGTAGCTGTAATAACCATTTTTTTAATAATAAAAATGATATTACAACCACGAAGTTTGTCAGGCTCAAGGCTAGCTGTTATTTATTTATCACAACACACTCTGTGAAATAAAATATGGTAAATGGAAGACTATAAAATTGTAGAGAAGAGTACTTGAGCAAGGTAGAC
This sequence comes from Grammomys surdaster, assembly GCF_004785775.1. NCBI lineage: Eukaryota > Metazoa > Chordata > Mammalia > Rodentia > Muridae > Grammomys > Grammomys surdaster. The sequence continues at coordinate 561,443 of NW_021604764.1, forward strand.
TTGGAAAAACGATTCATAGTTTTTCAACTTTAAGGTTGTATTAAAAGAACGGAGACCCAACTGTCTGCCTGTGTTCTGTGATGCTCAATACGTTTTCACATTTTCTAAGACAATGTATCTTATTAAAGGGATTTTGTGAGATCTTGCAATCTGTTCCACTTACAGTTGCTGTCACTGAAACATGTCCAGCTTGGCAGGCATTAAGTCAGTTTGTGTGAGCATGGTAGTATCTTTGGAAGTAGATATTGTTTAGGCAAGACAAAACTGTTTTCTAGATTAGCCGTCAGTGATCTAACCTCCCAGTCTCCCAGAGTTTTTAACCTCATCTAGTCTCCCATTCTCAAGTAAGAACTGTTCTTGAGATCGTTTTCTACTCATAAAAATAAATTAGAAGTGACATTGTCCCCATTCTATGAAGTCATAGGGAAAAACCAAGACTTTTGATTTTGAACTTTACACTGGCACATGTATAAAAAACTACCTGCCATAGAAGGAGGCAAATTCTCACTTCCATGGGTATTACAAATAGAAACACAGATATGAAGATTCAAAGATATCATCCACAAATGATAAAAAAAAACCCAACTAACATCTATCTTTCTGGGTCTGGGTTACCTCACTCAGAATAATTCTTTCCAGCTCCACCAATTTACCGTGGATTTAACGATTTCATTTTTCTTCACAGGTGGATATTATTTCATTGTCTAAGTGTACCACACTTGTCTTCTTACCAATTGGTGGATATCTAGGTTGTTTCAATTTCCGGGATATTATGAATAGAATAGTAACTCACATGAATGAGGAGATGTCTTTATAGTAGGCTGTAAAGTTCTTTGGGACATAACCAAGGGTGGAATTGATGGGTCTTGTGGTAGATCTATTTCTAGCCATTTGAGCAAATTGATTTTCACACTGATTTCATAGTGGCTGCATCAGCTGACACTACCACCAACTGTGACTGTTACAGTTTTCCCACAGTCTGCCATCATTTATCATTCTTTAATCCCCCCTCCTCCTCCTCCTGTTCCTCCTCCTCCTCCTCCTCCTCCTCCCCCTCCTCCTCCTCCTCAACCTCCTCCTCCTCCTCCTCCTCCTCAACCTCCTGTTCCTCCTCCTCCCCCTCCTCCTCCTCCTCCTCCTCCTCCTCCTCAACCTCCTG
>NW_021604764.1:562701-563896 GCF_004785775.1 Grammomys surdaster
TCCTCAACCTCCTGTTCCTCCTCAACCTCCTCCTCCTCCTCCTCCTCAACCTCCTGTTCCTCCTCAACCTCCTCCTCCTCCTCCTCCTCCTCCTATTTCAGCCATTCTGACTGGGGTATGATGAAATCTCAAAGTAGTTTTAATTTTCAATTTTCTCATAACTTCAAGAATGTTGAGCACTTAAAAATGATTTTCAGTCCTTTCTATTTAATCAGTGGAGGGTTCTCTGATTAGTTCCCTGCCCCCTTTTAAGTTAGGCTGCTAGTTTTCTGATGTTCAAGGTCTTCCTTCCCTCCTTCCTTCCTTCCTTCCTTCCTTCCTTCCTTCCTTCCTTCCTTCCTTCCTTTCTTTCTTTCTGTCTTTCTGTCTTTCTTTCTGCCTTTCTTTCTTTTCTTATATATCCTGGGTATGGACTCACTATCAAATATATAGTTGGTAGAGTTTTTCTTATTCTCTCAGCTGATTCCTCATTCAAATGATGGTATTCTTTACCAAACAGAAGCTTATTTTTTTTTTAGTTTAATGAAGTTATATTTATTAAAATTGTTGGCTTTAATGCCTGCACTACAAGGGTCCTGTTCAGAAAGTCCTTTCTTATACCAGTAAAGCTGGATCATGTTTCTTATCTTCTGTTCTATCTGATTAAAAATACCTGATTTATGTCTTTCACCCATTTTGAGTTTTGTTTTGTGTAGCATGAGATATATATCCATCTATTTAGTTTTTTCAGCAACATTTTTTTGAAAATGACTTTTTTCCTACATGTTTTGCTGGCTCTTTTGTCAAAACTCAGGTGGCTCCAGAAGTGTGGGTTTATCTGTGTGTTGTCAGATCTATGCCATTGATCAAGGTCTATTTTTAACCCAGTCCCAGCCATTTTATTACTATAACTGTATAGTATAACTTAAAATTTGGAATGGTGAAACCACCAGAAGGTTTTTTTCTTCCGTATTACTTTGGTTATCCTGGATATGTTATGTTTCCGTATGAAATTTACTCAATTTCTGTGAAGAAATGCACTTTTTTAATGAAGTTTTCCTTAACTCTATTGATTGTTAGTTAGGCTAGAACCTTTTACAATATTAATCCTACTAGTCTGTGATCATAGGAAGATTACAACTCCTAGTAAATTCATGCATTTCTTCCTTCTCTCTCTCTCTCTCTCTCTCTCTCTCTCTCTCTCTCTCTCTCTCTC
>NW_021604764.1:563906-618149 GCF_004785775.1 Grammomys surdaster
CTCTCTCTCTCTCTCTCTCTCTCTCTCTCTCTCTCTCTCTCTCTCTCCTTCTTTCTTCAATTTTTCAACATTTTTTACTGAACAAATCTTTTGCTTCCTTGGTTCTATTTATCCCAAGATTCTTTTGTTTGGTTTTGACTCTTGGGGATGGGGTTGTTCCCTTAATTTATTTCTCCTTATGTTTGTTATTTGCAAGGCTTATTTTTTTGGTGTTAATTTTGTATCTTTTTACTTTGCTCATGTACTATTCAACTGTAGGAAAATTATGATAGTGTATTTGAGGTATTTTACACAGAATCATTTCATCTCCAAATAAGCATTCTTTGACGTCTTCCTTTCCTATTTGTAACCCTTTTATCTTCTTACTGTAATGGTTCTTTTGAACTGTCAACTTCTCTGGTTTGGAGACCTCTAGAAAACCAATAAAACACACTTCTTCTCTGTGTGTCTAGGGGTCTTTCAAGATGATTGACATGTGAGCCAGTGAACTGAAGGGCAAGACCTGTTCTGATGTTCAATATGCTGGGGACTCAGACTCAGGTAAACTAAAAAGCAGGAGAGAATCTCACCCCTGTGTACATCAAATTCCTACATGTATGTCTTTTCTTTTTCTTTATGTTCTGCTTTTATTTGATTGTTTTATTTTGTGCTGCTGCCGTTGGCCTTTGAATTTGTGCTTAACCAGTGATTTTCCAGGGAACTTGCAGTTTTAAGACCCATGTGAGGCTGTTTCCATGATTTCTATGGGCCCAGAAATTACCAGTTTCCTGGAAAGATGTTGTTTGTTTCTCTGGGTCTCTAGATCATAGACTGTTGCAAGACTCTCCAGAAGCTGATATAATAATACATCCTCTTTTATAACTAAAACTATAGCTATAATTATATCTGTAATCTATCATCATTGATCTGTGTATATGTTTATGAACATATATACAATGTACTTTGACTCCTTTCTTAATTACTTAGAAAGATTAAAGCACACTCTTTACTCAGTGTTTACAGTAGTACTTATAAGCTTTGTATTTGGTAAATGTTGATTGAATTGAATTTAAAAATAACAGTTATTTTTTCTTATTTTACATCTTCTGTGTGAAAGTCTTAAGCAATTAAAAGTGTGTGGGCTTTGATTTTCCTTTGTAAAAATTTCCCATTCTAATTGAAAGAGTTTCATATGATGGTGACTGGAACTTCACACGATTTGCTCCCTGTGTTAATTGTTTCTGTCTTGATACCAGTTGACACTGCTTCTTCACTGTGTAGGGTGGAAGTTTTCCAATGTAACCAACCAAGTACAGATAGTTTAATAATTTTCTACTGTTTTAGGGCTGCCTTGTGATGTTTAGTAATTTGCTGGTTTTGTTCAGTGGCTGCATTGTCATTTTTTTTTATTATTCAACAAGGTACTTTGGGAAGTTGTTGTTTAGGGAATGTTCATCATTCTCTATGACCTTCTGTGTACAACAGAAGTCTCTTTTGTTTTTCTTTCAAAATCCTAGAACTGTCTTCTCCATGAATGTCATTAATCTGTGTCCTCAAAAGATTCATAAGTCTTGTGTTGGAAAGTCTATTATATAAACAAGTTTGTATCATAGTCACCAAGCAGGAAAATACATTCTAAGATTGTTTTGATAACATAGGTCATTGTGGTTATCCTGTTTCTGTCCAGGTTCCATAATCTTGGTTTTAACACACAGCTAGATCCAGCCTAATGGCTATCAAGTTTGTCCACATAGATATGACAAGAACATGACTGTTACAGTTCTTAAAGTCTCTGATGAATGAGACTTGGTCTCACTTTTATATTTTGTCACCTAGAGCTAATCTGCTAGGTTCCATGATAATTTCTTGCTGCTGTTCCTAATTCTATTCATGTATGTATTTTAATCACAGAATGTTTATGTCTAAGACAAAAACATTAGGGTCCCACTCCAAAGTTTTTACTGCTTTTGAGGTCTCTTTTTTTTCTTCTGTCCAGTGAATTCAAATCTTAAAAGATAGGAACAGCCTGTGGTTTCGTCTTGACTCTTTATCTTTCTGTTCCGTCAGCTATCATATCAAACCTTAAAGTTCAAAAACATTTCTACTAACCTTACAAAAACTCACAGTTTAGTGAGCACTGTCTTGCTTGTGATCCTTAACTTGATTTTCTATTTTTCATCTGGGCTAGTATTTCCTCTCAGAGCACAAGTTACTGATAGAAATATTTTCATTGTATTCTCTGAAACTCCTGTATGTGGTTCTATTCTATAAACAAAAGGTATGTGCTGTATGATTCTTATGTCACATTGTGACATATTGAACATTGTAATTTGCAGTGATTGCTTTTATGTTTTCTTTTTTTCCCCAGTACTGGAGATTGAACCCAGGACCTCATATAATCTTGACAAGCTCTCTGTCACTGAGCATATCCATAGCCATTTCATGTGGTTCTTAAAAATGTATTCTGTGCTGTTATTTCTTGAAAATTTCTTAAACTCAAGAGTTATAGCTATCATATCCCTACCTACATTGTATTTAGTGCAAGAGGTTCATAGCAGCTGTGTGACTATTGGGTAAATTGTCCTCAGCTAGAAATTCAAAGAGAAATCTATAGTCCTTCTGATTACCCAATTCCATAGGACAAAACTAATAACTGATTTTACATATAGCTTTCCTTGTGGCAAAAGAGAAAGAGAAAGCCATCTGGTTGGTTAGATCCATTTTCAAGACTCACAATGAAACCTTGAGAAAAATAGGAGAGCAACTATTCTTTAATTTTTTTACAATATTATTAAAAACAATTTTATTTCAACCAGAGTAGCTTGACAATAAGCTTAAATTAAAGGAAATTATAAGAATAGTCATTTCTTTTCAAGGTTGCTGTTCATTAGCCAAGTAGTAAAAAGCATAGATGTCTTTCATATCCCTTTTTACAGTAAATAAATGGTGTACATTTAGTGAAGCTTGAAGTTATTTCTTCCTCTTCATTTCATTTGCAATAGTATTGATGACAGATTATTTTGAACAAATACGTTCAGAATAAGATGGAGACATGATAATATTTGGTTAAATTAGTGAACCACAGCTGAGCCAGGAGGATGTAATTAGAGGCTATTTGAGGAAAGAACATTTAGTTATGGCAAGTTACAAAGACATCCAAAAGCTCTTTGGCCACTTTTCCTTACAGAAGTGATTCAGTATTCTGCAGGCACACTAGGAATCAGGTTCATTCTGGCAAGACTCCATGCTGAGGAGGTGCTATTCATATCCCCAAGGGTTTTCATATTTTCCTCCATTAGATGAAACGTGTATTATTAAAATGATCACAGGCATGTAGACTCAGAGAAATTTTCTCATTCAGTACAAGGCTCCTGGAGTTTCTTTATGTGGGAGCGTTGCATCCTTGCCAATGGCCTGAAGCATTAGGTGTGAACATCACTGCTGTGGTCCAGCAGACAGTGCCCATATTTTTATCCTTACTGTCTTCTGACACAAATCACCCCACAAATCCATTAAGGTGACACAATCCTCCTTATCATATTATTTTCTTTCTAACACAAGATGTATTACTTTTTGTCGGAGATAATTACCCCTCTGAGGAGAATTTAAACTTCATTTTTATCATTTATTCTACCAACAGCTTTATTGCTAATTGCTACATTAATATAGAGAAGCATTCTTAACAAAATTGTATCAGGCTCATCGCTGGAATGACTAATGACCTTCACAAATCACCGGATTGCTATTGATATGCAACAAATGTATGGCAAGAAGACGCTTCTGTGAGTATATGGGCACAACAGCCCACTCTAGGTAAGCTCAATGCTTACCATGAATCATTTGGGCTTGCTTCTAAACGTTTATTCCAATTCCTCCTGCTTCCCATGGTAAATAGTTTCCCAAGATAACTGCCATCCATCCATCCGTCCATCCATCCATCCATCCGTCCATCCGTCCATCCATCCATCCACTCACTCATTTATACATCTATCATGCGATGTGCATCCATTACTGTGAAGTATTTTTTCAGGTTATAGAGTTTGGTTGATACAAGCAGACACAGTCAATATTTAGAGTAAAGTTAGGATCTAATCAGGAAACAAGACAAACAGCTCTCCCTCAAGAACACTTAGCAAGCACCCAGCACATCACCATGCCAATTTTTCCTTCCAGAAATGGTGTCTATCTCTTCTCCTTTTGAATACAGGCTACCCTGTAACTCATTTTGACCAATAAGGTGTAGCATCCATTGTATTATGTTGAATCTGGCTTAAGCTTTAAGTGGAATGACAGCTTTCCTTTTGATCAATTCCAGATAATATTTTGGATCATTTTGAGGTCAGTATGGTGTGAGGAATGTCAAGACAGGCTGGTAGAGAGGTCATTTGAACAGAGGTACTCAGTTACTCCGGATAGCCCATCTCATCCCAATTGAGGCATCAGACCTATTCAGTCCCAGAGGATATTGTATGAAATGGAAGAATTGCTTGGTTGATCACAGTTCAGATTAGAAAATTTAAGAGGGAATCAAGTTGCCTTTTAAGTTCTGTAACTGTTCTATGTAGCAATATAAAGCTAAAATATTTACAATAATTTAATTTAGTCATATATTAAATATTGCAGAGATACTTATGTTTGAGTGTGAGAAAATAAAAATAAGGCCCTGGATGAAATCATGAGAAGCCCTGCAGAGGATTTTTTGTAGGCTTTAAAATAGAAGTATTCTTAGTAAGATACATAATTGAGTGAGAAAATATAAAATCTCAGACACATTTTACATTCATAGATCTATATATGTAGTACTTTATATGTCTAAACATATTGACAACTCTGCTATTATAAATGCCTTGCAGTCTCTAGCATATATCTAAATAGTACTCTTAACTTTGAATGTTATCACACAGTTTTTATTGTTAGAAATATTACAGGATGTTTGAAGGCAGAGCCACATTAACTTGAGCATAGCTGTTTATCTGTGAGAGAAATGTGTTCCAAACAGAGAAATCTGATTCTTTCTCTACCTGAGAGTCATTTTATGCCAGTTATTGAGTTTAGTCATCTCAGTTAGAAAGTGCTAAGAAAATGTCATTATAGAACTTGTCAACTTTATGTTTTTCATATTGTAGACATTTTATTTTCTATTATGAGAATATTTTCTCCAAGTATGTGACAGAGATACCAAATCTTCTATTTATTAGTCAACATCTTCCACTTCTTATAGCCATGAGGCCACGCAATTGCTCTGGTCCAGGGAATTAAAATGTGAGTGAAATTGAGATGATTCATTTCTCTGCAAAATAATTAGAAAGCCACTTTGATTATCATGATTATTCAGGTCCTAATGCCTAGGACACAGTCATTAAAATGGATGTTGAAGTATAGATGATGTAACTATAAAATATTAGACTCTAGGTTGCGTAGTTCCTTAAAAAGAAGGGATAATGCCCTTTGTCTACCTGCTTCAAATATATAAAACAAATACATCATAAGCTCCTGAATTTAATATTGTGTAACTATTGTGCATCCTAACTCACTCCAGTCTTATAATAAAACATAATACATAGAGCAGTGGTAGTTCATTCATCCATCCATCCATTCATTCATTCATACATCTAATCTGCAATAAGCATTCATTACTATGAAGAACTTTTTGACTGTAGAGTTTGGTTGGCACAAAAAATGTAGTCAATGCTTATGATAAAGTTATGATCTAATCAGGAAAGAAGCCAAACAGATTTCTCTCAGGAACACATAGCAGGCACCTAGCAAATGTTCTAACACTACTGTGCTCTGGCCATAATATGTACTAGTGATTGGTGGCTACCTCAGGCTTGGGAGAGTGGTACTTAGGTGAGGTTAGGAAGATGAATGAGGGATAAGGAAGAAGGGTCAATGCTTGGCTATGCTGTGCTGTTACCTAGTAACGCAGCTCTTATGAAACACTGAGATGAAACTTGGTGTAGGGGTGCCAATGATAAGTTGGTCTTCACCAGTTATCATCACATACATAAAAAGAAAATTTTGATAACTTTAAGACATGGTTACATGTAGCTATCACTGTAAGAAAACCTACCTTATTCTGAGACATAGAACTTTAAACCTAGAGAATAGGTCATGCCAAATGACGTAGAATTTAGAGAGGTCATGGTGCATCCTTTCTTTGAAACTTCTGATAGAAGGGTGGCAGAGAGATGTGGCTGAACAGGAGAGAGAGCAAGAGGCCCTTCCTGCTATGTAAAGTTTTTCTATTTTATTCTATAAGGACACAGAAAAGATAACTTGGGAGCAGAGATATCTAAGGTACGATGCCTGCCTACCTGTGGTCATGCCTATCTGATCCTGTGCTAAGATGGCCCCCTTTTTTAAAAGGCCACCGATAAAGATTTTAAATTTTTCAGTTGCCCCATTGAAACAAGCATTAGGCATATTGATGACATATTACTGACAACTTTTTGTTTTGTACTGTCCAAAAATGGTCATTATCAAAGCCTTAAATCTACTGCTTTTCATTGCTCCATACCTTGTTTGGGGGATGTTAATATCTGCTAAAAAGTAAAAGTGAAAACCTTCCCTCTTTTAAGATTTGCTTGAGAGATGCAGTAACACGTCGATTATCTGTGGCAGTGGGGAAATGAAACTGTCACATCAATTACAAAAGCTGCTAAGTTGCCAGCAGGGAAAGCATTGATTCTCAGTGAGTTCAGATCTGTAATTTCAGATACTTTTGTCATCTTACTGAATGGGAAACTTTGAAAAGAAAATCACTTCTTCCATTCACAACAATACTCATCATTGGAGTCTTTGAAAGGAGCTGATAAGATGGATATTTCATTTTGAGATGTTCTCAGTTGTTGTTAATTTTTATTTCTAATTTAATTTTCATTTCTCCTGTCGGAGATATCAATCCATCAGCTCACCAGATTCTCAGTGGAACTCAGAAAGATCAACATGGGACTTCTCAAAAGTGCACATTTCATGTTGGTATCTCCATACATATGCGCACACTTCTACCAAAAACTGAAATTTTGGTCATATTTTTCTACCCTTCTGCCACCTTTACTGCCATGATCAGATTTTTTTAAGAAGCAAAAACTTGTAATTTTTTTGTAAAACCTTGAAAAATTTTGGATCTCTACAGACTGGACAAGACTCCCTATTTAACCCAAAGGGACTCAAGGAAATACTAAGAAAAAAAAGGCATGCGAGGTAGACTAGGGAAAAGTGAAAGAAGAAATGTCTGAGAATGAAAAATGAAGGCTGTTTGTTACTATTTCCATGTCTTCTGCCTGTTGTAACTATCTGCCACTGGAAACTCCTTATCCATGTACAACAACTAGCTCCCAGGATTCCTGTGTCATGGGGCAATGGTCAGGGCTTGCACACATGCTGTTTACTGATTTCACAGAAATAACTACACACTCAGCATTCCTCACAATTCTTCTGTTCCGTTGATTCCGACTCTCCCGTCAAGTGTGTGCCTGGCTTTGCTATGGACCCTGGCTGGCTACTGGGTATTTGGCGAAAGTAATGAAACTATCTTCGTAGTATATATGACACAAAAATCTCCAATGCTCACGACACACCCTTCTTTCTGAGATCACCACAAAGGCCATGTTTTTAGATGACAATGAAGCAAGATGGAAGGAACTCAGTTTCCTGGTTCAATACTGAGAAGGACACAGACATTTCTGAAATGCTCTTATTGGTTGTGTATTTTTATTTCTAATTGAATTTTCATTTTTCTCTTCATTGCCACCTAGGCCATTGAAATTTGGTAATTATTTACTCAAGTGGGAGACCATTTCTTGTTCTCATAATATGATATATTTTTGGAATTCAGAAAACATTGCCTAATTTGGAAAAGGATGAGAAATAGCAGGATCCCAGAAACTCAAGATTTCTGAATCATTCCTCTGATAAATTCCAGTCTAACTTTATTGTTAAGACTGTATTTAATATAATGCTTCAGAGATTATTTTAAATAGTTATCTTCTTTTCTAACTTTGATTAGAATATTAACAGAGCCATGATAATTTTATGATATTGTAATATTGTATAAATGCAGCATGTAAAACAAATTATTAAACTAAAACAATATGGTATAATTCTATAAAGGGAATTTCTCAAAGAACTGTGATTCTCTCTGTACTAAAGCATACTTTAAACAGCCCATTTATTTAAGTGAGACAAATCAGTTGAATAAAATGGTGGTTTTTTGCACCACCAAATGCAGAGTCATCGGGATGGAGAAGGTATTTCTATGTCTCAATTTTCTGAGAGATCTCATGCATTTTTAAGAACTGTTTACCCCAGCCTTAGACATTCCTTCAGCCTTTTGTGTACAACTTGGATATTTGAAAGCTTGACAGTTGCAAGGAAGTGCACATATGATGTGTTGATGGTTTTGAACTAGCAGACTTGGTCTATGGGAACAGCCTTGTTATAAAGAGAAAACAACTTTCCCCTTATGCTATATTGGGTCGATAAAAAATGCCATTAAGCTGAACAGAGATTGCTTTTTGACCTTTTTTTTTTTTTTTAGTTCTTTTGCTTCTGTAACACATAATTACAGTTTTTAACATTCCTTCCTTAAAAGCCCAGTTTTATGCAGAGACAAAGGGTTATTGATTTATTTGTAGAAAAATGCAGTTTTTAACATTTCATTTTACCAACTATTACATAGCTGGTATGCCAGAAGGACATTTTTAAAAATCCATTAGTCGCTTCCTTTAACCTTAAAATCTTAAGTACATCCATGTGCTAGCAAAGTGAGTGACTTTTACAGAGTGGGATGGAGAGTTTATGCATTTGAGTCATCACACCACCAAAGCTTATCCACCATGCCTCACACATCCACCAGACTTGTGAATTTGTCACCTGCTGGTGATGAAAAGATCCATGTTCCTAGGAATCTGGAACCTGGATTTTTCTGACATTCTATGACATTGAAAAGATTACACAGGATGGTAACTAACTTTTAGATGGTACTAATATCAAGAAAATATTTTTCATAAATATTACCTCATCCTCTATATGAACAAACTTAAAACAAAATTTAGCCTACCACAGAATATTCTGAACTAGCAAACTTTAGAGAGTAACAGGTATCATCCCCATTCAGGTAAAACTGGTGGGAATTTATATAGAACACCATGTGCCTAAGTTACTTGTCTATAAACAGAGACAAATACTGAAGAATAAACACAACCTAAAATATGCTATATTCAATTTCTATATTAAGCAGGAGAACAATGGCTAATTTCACAATGCTTTTCAACCAGTTCTTCATTATAAATGACTAACTTGTCCATACAATAGCCACTCTTTGATTCTGCAAAGAATAATTATCTAACCTTAGACATTTTTGAACTAATAGTTCTAAAGCCATATCATGTTATGAAAGCCATACTTAGAGAAAGCTGTATTAGTAATCTCAATGTTGAGAAAGTTTTTATATCAAAGAAATAAAGCCAACCGTTTTTCAAAAGTGTATTTTTGCACATAAAACCTAGAGATGTGTGCCTCAAAAGATTCAGATTTTATTTAGAATAGAGATATTAGTTTTCTCATATAGTTGTATATCTATTTCCTAAAATATAATAAATGCCTAATAACTGTTACTGATTTATTATTTACTTTTCTTTTTAATTTATAATTTTTAATTTATATGTTCATATATTTGTTGATTTATTGCATTACTGTGGATCAAAATTAGAGTCTTTTTTTCATGTTAAGCAAGCGCTCATCAGTAACTTTCACTGAATGAAACAAAGCATCTTCCTTCTGTTGGCTTCCAGGGTAACCAACTCTTTTCATTTCTATTACTGATCTAAAAGTAAAAAGGGAGATGTTGGTTTCGTAAGTAATCTGAGGAGTGAAAAGATCTTAGTAGAACATGGGGGAGGTGCCCCAAATGATCCTCTGTCCCAGGTCCTTGTCTCCTATTAGGCTTTGAGATATCGTCCAGGGTGGATGCTGAGGGACAGCGCTTAATGCTTAGTTTCTACTCTAGTGGCTTTAATAAGGGACAATGGCAAATCAGAAAGCTCTTTGTGACAGTGAAATGAAGGGACACTGGAAGGAAAGGTAGACATTTCTCTTAGACCTTTCTTGGTTTCCACAATGACATTCATTTATTTGAGAGTCTATCTGTTTGCTAGTTACAGTGATGCTGTTTCTTTTCTGTGGTTGAAAAATAAATTAATTTGAACTTTATCGCCTTCCTTTTCCTTTTCTTCCTTTCAGCTATTAAATCTCATAATCTAGTACCACAAGACAAGCAATACACTAAAGAAGAACTAGTTGGAAGGACCTGCGCTTAGAGATCAGAGACTGTTCTCTGAACCTCAGGGTTGGAATACTTAGCCTCTGGAGAATTGTTAGATCCTGAGAAAGTGATTTGGTTTCACTAAGTCTGAATTCTATTATCTGTAAAGAGAAAATGGTAATGGTCCACAACCTATAGGATTAAATAACCTATGAAAATAAATGTTCTTAGAACAGTAAGAATAAAAAATAGCCTCACTCTTCACAGTAAACAAGATTCTCAAACGTTGGACTGCAATGATGTTTTAGATTCATTGCAAATGTTAATGGATGAAAATGAACTCAACATTATCTTTGAGTTAAGATAAATCGCACCTGAGTCTGTTTTACATAAAGACCCAAGCATGGGCAGAGTGAAGCATCCAACGTATCAGAAATTAAACTTCTGTATCAATTTACAGCAGTTGCTTATCAAGAACACAGAGCTCACTCAGAGGTCTATAGAAGAAGATTAAGAATATCTTAACAAGCAATGGGGCCACTGTTTCAAATGAAGGGCAATATGAGAGAGCAAGAGAGTAGCAAGATGGCATGCTGAACCATCAAAAAAAGGTCGTTCATATCTAAGTGCAGATGACATGTTATAATGTATCGATTGGCAAGTATATATAAAACACGATAGAGCACTGAACCCAAATGGCTGGCCATAACTTCTTAAGAATCATATGTTCCACCTAATTAACACCAATTCATAGGAGAGCAAATTATCTTTTTCTCTTTTGTTTCTATGAAGTCTGAGTAATTTTATTCTTTAGAAGTAAGTCATATCTTTAGTTTTCCTTATCATCAATATTTCTAAAGGTTTGACTTTATTTTACTCTTTTTAAAGTGTGCAATTTATATAAGGTGTTTTATTTAATATCTTGTACTTTAAAATAATAACATTATCTAAGACTATTATCTTGTACTAAAATAATAACCAATTATCTAAAGACTAACAAAAGCAGAGAAGATAATTTTTAACAACCATGTAACATTAGTGGCACTGTTCAAATATTTATTTGGATATTGTCTGTGTTTACCTGGAGGCTTGTATTTTGCATATTTTATTATTTTGTATATTTGTTTTAATAACAAATGTCAGAACTTCTTTCCTGGTTTAGAGACTCCTGAGTTGAAAATTCAAAATTTTCACTTTCTCAGCTCTCAACAGCTTGCAGTTTCATTTTGTCTAATGAGGGTAAAGAACCAGCCTACCACCATCTTAGGCTTAAAGGCCATGTTATAGTAAGGACAAACTAGGTTCCTTTGTGTGTATGATTAAACCTCTGTTTCTCTGGGATTGGGCTATGTCCCACCAGAAACCTTAACTACAAATGCCTAGCCCAGTAACGACAAACATGTCTTTGTTTTGATAAGTTGTTTATAACTGTTTTGTAAAAATGCCTTTCTTTCAAAAGGTTATATGACCACATATGGCTACCTTGTTGTGACTAGATGTTGTTATGACTACCCTAACCCTCCTTTCCACTTTCCTACATTGGGTTCAATTGCTGCAGTCAACGTGTGACACTTTCTATGCATCTACAAGGGGACACAGAATATTTGTGGGGCTCTTATGAATACAACTGGGGAAAAGGATCAAAGTGAGTAGGGTCTCTAAATCCCTCACAGTTGTGATACTTCTATCTTGGAAGCTCTGTACTTACATAGAACATCTGAGGCAAGACCTGGCTCTGGGTAGGTAGTGATAGGAGAGGGTACATGTTGAAACCACAAGTCACTCATACATGTTAATGTGTGAGCACATGTTACAGTTAAAGGGACAATACCAACATGAAACAGTATGAAAAATGTAGAGCTGGCCAACGGATACGAGATAGCCAACATGATCTGATAGAAGAAACACATGGGCTCTGAGATGCTAGACTGGCTAGCCTCTATGAAACTATCCCTAAAACCCTCCAAGACACTCATTCTGTCCACTATTTCTCTGGTGCACACTCTTCTAAGGCAGCTAACTGTAACAGGTTAATAAAAAACTGCCATCCATTTCAATAAGGAACATCCTGTAGTTAATTAAGGTAACTGTAGTTAATTAAAAGTAACTGCAGTTGCTTCTTGGTAGCTGTGAGGATGAAGGACTTTGTGAAATTAACAACCTAGCAAGGCTCGTGGGGCAGGGAGAGGCGGGTGTTTGAAATGCCTGCTAACTTACTCCTAGCTAGCAGATAACCAAGGTCAATAAGTAAGAATACTGGAATCAGAGACAATAGATGTGGAGACATGGGCTTTGGCCACCCTAATTGGGAAGACAGTGTATGAGCAGAGAGAGTACGATCTCCTCCCTGGTTTTCCCAGGGAGCCTGCATGGAGCCTGTGGAGCCTTGGTCCTAGTAGCACAGAGAACGATATTGTGATACAATAGTTGCCTCAGTCTTTTCCTAGTTTCGGTCATAGCCTTATACAACCGCCCACACGATAAAGTTCAGTACTTTCTCTTTCCTTCACGTTTACTGAAGTTTACATTATGCATGGTTTACTCACATGAGTGTTCATACCTTTAATTTTCACTGGTGTGGCAACAAACCTGGAGTTGCTGTCCAATTTGATCTTTGGTCACCATGAGTACATGGCATTCTAGACCTTTAGATGAAGTGTACCTGTCCAAGAACAATCTGGTAACACTAAAAACTGTGGGATCACATTTTTTTTAAAGTTTTTAATTTATTATATGTAAGTACACTGTAGTGGTCTTCAGACATCCCATAAAAGGGCATCAGATCTTAGATGATTGTGAGTCACCATGTGGTTGCTGGGATTTGAACTCATGACCTCTGGAAGAGCAGTCAGTGCTCTTAACCGCTGAGCTATCTCACCAGCCCCAGTGGTATCCTATCTTTAGAAAATATACAACAGTTAATAAAAACAAAACAAAGCAAAACAAAACAAAAAACCAAAACCGCTTGTATTCATCAAGCAAAGAAACATATAGGGTAAATAACAAACAAAAACTAAAACACCAATCTTAGCTCCTCATGTGTAAGTAATTATTCAGCACCTTAAAGCTGAGCAGAGAGCCAGATGTGGTGCTGCATACCTTTAATCCCAGTGCTCAGGAGGCAAAGGTCGGTGATTCTCTTAGTTTGAGGCCAGCCTGGTCTACAAATAGAGTTCTGAGACAACCAGAGTCACGCAGAAAACTCTGTTTTGCAAATACAAGAAACAGATAACAACAACAACAACATATAGAAACAAAATAAACAACAGCAACAACAGACTCAGCAAATACACTCTGATCCTCTTCCTAGGGAAATGGAGACTTGATCCTATACACACTTAAATGTTTGCACTGAAATGTTTGCCATTTTATTTATACTGGCCAAATTTGAAAACATGTTGGAAAATGGCTTTTGTCTTTTTTCTTTGAAAGCAATCTACTTAGAATGCAATCTGTATAGAGGGAGGATCCTTCAAACCCTCTTCCATTCTTCTCTCTCCTTATCTTTGCTTCAGGGTAGGAGAGCCTCATCCAGTTATTGTGTCTCCTGTATCTGCAGGACATACGTTCCAGCACACCCAGTGGCTGCCCAGAACCATAGTTCACCAAGCCTGTTTTAGCATTAGACCTTGGATAAAGTACATCTAGGGAAAATAAAGTAATCTATAGATAGGGCACCATGAAAGATGCAGGACAACTACTAAAAGCATAACTATAAAAATATAAGAAAAGTTACATGAATATAAACTCTGTTAAAAGAATCAGTACAATGTTTTTGGATTCTGATTGAGTGTGGGTAATTGAAATAATAGAAACACTGAAGAGAGAGTAGATAGATAACCACTGTGCACAGTCCTCTCAAATACAAAGAACTGTTTCCTGTCCTTTCTCATTTTTATATGAGACAAGATCTTGCTGGGTCATCCAGGCTGGTGTTGGATGAGACCCTCCTGTCTTAGCTTGTCAAGTGTTGAGGTTACAGGTTTTAAAAGCACAGTTATTATTGTTTATTTGAATTTGAACCTCTAACAGTTAAAACTCTACTATTTGACACTTGTGAGTAAACTTTGCTAAACTAAGCTGTCTATGAAAATATCCCTAAGAGGCTTATAAACCAATCTGTAGAATTAAAGAGATATGGATGAAATTATTTTAAAACATAAACTTAAAATAATGTACATGAGTAAGTACATCACTCTTCAGTGACTATTTCAAATTTGTTTTGAGTTACATTAGCTGGTTTCAACTTAGGTAGAAGAATTATTTTTTTTTTTTTACTTTTATTTGCCCAGCAGAACTACATGAACACTGAAAAATAAGTGATTAAGGAAGAAAACATAGGACTTGGTAAGGAATAAAAATGCCCAGAACCTGACATTTTAAGGATGAGTGAATGGAGTAATTACTTTTCATTGCTACATGAATCTTAGAATTTTCATGAGGACAAACATTTGTCCATCCATAACTTTTGTCAGTGTGCAAAAACTGCAGCTCTTGTCTTAAAGGGAATAAGAGAAAATTTATTCTGGAGCCATTTGAATGACCATCCATACGTATGTATTTAGGTACCTCAAATTCCATATTCTAACATGAAAGCATGTTTTATAATTTTATAGGAAAAAACAAGCTAAAAAAATCAAGGCAAGTTTAAAGTATGTTAGTGTGAACACCAGAGAGGCAGTTATAATGAGATGGGGAAACTTTTCCATAGGCCCAGGATGTTATTTGAGCTTTTGGGTTGACAGAAGTTAATCTTTTAAGTTAATAGGTTCTAAAAGGTTTTTATATATTAGGGATGAGTTCCGACAAAGATGGGCAAGGAGTAGCTTTTCCTGAGTGCCAGAAATAATCCAAGATAAGCTCTGAATCAGCACCATTCCAATCTCTCCACAAGGGTGCTGTTCTAATCAGTCTGTCAATCTACAGACCCAGGTTCCTTCTATGAATGCTTTTTATTTGCAGAATGCTTGTTCATACTTTTTAGCTTTAGGCTCAAATATTTCCTCCAAAATAGTCTGTAATCCCTTATAATTTGCTATATTGTGGTGTAGAGGAAGATGAAGAAGTTAATAGTCTGCACACAGGATAAAGGTTAGATTGTCAGCATGCACAAGGCCTCAGAAAGATAACATAGGACACAACTGTAGTTTGTTCTCTTCCCTTCCTGCCCTGGCCTCTCCTGTTTTCAGGGATCCTCAGTCCTTCTAGACAGCTTTCACCCACTGCTATAGACCATGACATGATCGGAGATTACAGTGCATACTTAAAAAAACCCAGATCTACTGAAAGAAACCCAGATCTGAGGAAAGCAATTGTCCTCAGATTTGGAAAACTAGTAATTTCAATTTTTGTAAATACTTCCATTGCTGCCGTGGAGACAGTACTGGATTATGTGCTTGCCCTAGCTATCTCTCTCCTTGTGTTAATTGGGAAACTGAATCTGGAGACTTGAATTCTTTATAGTGGATGACTTGATGGATGAATATGTCTCTTAAGGTTCTTTCATATCTAAATATGCTACTTTAAGTTCATTACTTAGAGTAGCATAATGTATCTTAGGCATGAAAAGGAACCTGTCTTCTGAGAGGTTCTTGCTACAATCAAATAAGATGATTTAATCCCCCCCCCAATTCTGTTTCTCTGTCACTTCTACTAGTTAATTCAAAATTGGGGTGGAATGAGGTTGAGTAAATTTCAAGTGAGCAAAATGATCCCATGCCCAACAGAAGGAGATAACATTTTCAAATTCTTCATCAACATGCCTAGAGGTTTACACATATTGCTATGATTCTGAATTCCAGTTCTCTCCTCCGTAAGGAAGTACATTGGATGAATGCTTTTTCCAAGGCTTTCTTTGCTTTGATTCAGAACCATCTTTCTTTAATGATGCCTCAGAAACAACTGACCAGAAGAACACGTTTGACTTAGAGAGTTGATTGAGTTCATCCCCTCATTTAACTGTGTTCAAGGTTAGGGTCAGAACTTGACCCTGGCCAACCTAACAAGCTAGGCATTGTTACCTCTCCTCAAGAGTCAACTAAAGACAAAAAGTAGTAACAGAAAGTAAAAGAAGATTTATTCAGTATGGCCATATTGGTAAGAGGAATGCAGAACTTCACTGATTCCACATGCAGCATCAGGGTCTTCATATGAGGTATAGTTTTAAGTATATGGCAAAAAAATATTCCTAACATGTAGTCTGGTCAGGTGAGATTCTGTCTGTCACTCATCATTGACAAGGTTTCTTTTCTTAAGTGGTCTGAAAAGTTGTCATAGCTGTGTGAAATCTCCTTCCTTAGACAAATTTCTCCTCTAGCTGGTTTCATGCTTCAGATTTTTCATTCTCCCAGCATGAAATCCTGAGGAAATTCCAATGTGCTGAGGTCCATTGTTTCAATAGTCTGATATCAAAAGGGAAGGTCACAAACATCTGTAGTGTCAACAATCCTTGTAGGACAATTAAAGTTGCAGACACTTGAAAGGAGGATGTTTTCCTTCTAGTTTTAAATGAGCATCCACAATGCTAGTTATCTTTATTGGTGAAAAACAAACAACAGAGGCTTAAAAGCATATTTTATATGTATTTACTTTATTTCTGTGTTTTGTCTTCATATATGTTTATGCACAACATGCACAC
This sequence comes from Grammomys surdaster, assembly GCF_004785775.1. NCBI lineage: Eukaryota > Metazoa > Chordata > Mammalia > Rodentia > Muridae > Grammomys > Grammomys surdaster. The sequence continues at coordinate 580,790 of NW_021604764.1, forward strand.
CTGGTGCCCTCACAAGTCAGAGAAGGGCATAGGATCCCCTGGAACTAGAGTTACAGATGTGTGAGCACCATATGAGTGCTGGCATACAAACTTAAGTTCTTTGTAAGAGCAGCGAGTGTTCTTAACCAACCTTTTGTTAATGAAAGGTTAGGTAAATGGATGACATTTGATTTTGACTCACCGATAGAAGGCAGTTGACTAGAGCCACAATATAAGCATGAACAACAGCCAAAAAATGGGTTTATAGTCTATGAGTGCTAACACCATTACAAGAGCTTTTTAATGGACCCTGTAATGCCAATGCTTTTCTGAATTTCTGGATGGTATTACAGAATTTCGCCCTGAGATGCTGATTTGCATATAGTATTCAACAGGAACAGCCAGACTGGACTTCAAGTTCACGTAGGGATGATTTCCATTTTGTCCATGAATAGTAAACAGCTAAACATGTGTAGTTGTTGACAACTCGGATGTTGAAAGAAAAGTACTATAGGGGGAGAGGAATGACAGAGGCAGTGCTGAGAATGTCAAGTTTGTTGTACATCCTCAGACAGCAGGCTTCTGACCTCAGTAACGTTGACTGAGCACAAAGGGCAATGAGAACATTCTATTAAGTTTTCCCATCAATCATTTGTCAATTCTCTTTTATTTCATGCCTAATTATTGACTTTATTCAGTGCTAGCAAATGTCATTTTGTACAGTTCTGTAATTATGCTTATCCATAATTCATATGTATCAACAGAATTCTATAATGAGTATTTTTCATCAACCAAGTCTAATTGGCTACATTGTTTACACAGAAAAGTCAAGGAGTATAACTTTATGTGACTCTCTCTTTTCACCTTTTATGTATTTTTGTAATTATTTGAAGAATTTAACACATGAATATTACCCATTTACATCACTTCCACCTTTCCCTCTCTCCATTCTAATTTCTTTCTACCTCTCTACTCCAGCTCAGATTCATAACCTCTTCCTTCATAGTAATTATTCATACACACACACACACACACACACACACTGTACAATTGTTAATTACACAGATGGCAAAGAGAAAGACCATAGACCCAGATCATGTCCAAATTAATTAAAACAAGCAATTAATTAAAGCCAACTTTTTATATTTGTGTCTTTTTATATGGGCTGTCTCTACCTAGGGATAGGCTTTAAGAGATCAGCATTGGACAGAGGTAAGATGAGGGGTTCCAAATACCGATTTGGCAGGCAAATAGGCAGGGTTACCGAAACAGAACACTAACATAACAAGTTGGTTATAACTTCCTGAAACAATGACAATTGCAAGGTGGTTGTAACAGGGTAGTCATAGCAACAGGTGGTCATAACAACCTCTTAATCTAAATGCAGAATTGTGAGGTGATCACAACAAAGTGGTCATTATAACCTGAAACAAAGGCATTATTGCTATCGCCTGGAACAGGCAGTACAGAACCATTTGTAGTTAAGGTTACAGGTGGGGAATAACCCGATCCTTGAGGAATATATTTAATCATAAACAGAAATGAATATAGTTTGTCTTTACTGTTAGATTTCTTTCAAGTGTAAAATGGAGGCAGACTGCTTAATCACAATCTATTGACTTCATTTAGTGTTGCTTGTAGGTACAGGTGTGTAGAGCTAATGACTGGTAATAAATAATCTATCAGGAGTCTCCATTCTGAGGAAAATTGATTCTTGCCCTGCATCCATTAAGTTCCAGTAGCGTTTTATTTAAGGATGGGGCCTTGTAAAGCTTTCTATATGTACATCGTCATGTCAACTGGTATGGTCATTATGTGGGTTTTATTTAGACAGCCATATTTGAACAATGACTTTTAAAATCATTTGAAATTATGGTTTTTCTTTGAAGTTAAGTTTACCACCTTACATATTTAGGCTAATTTAATTTTGTATTTTACATTTTTATTAATTTGTAATTTTCTACTTATTTTTTATTACTATGATTTAATATTTTAAAATATGAAACATATGATGTAAAATTTTGTTGAACACGCTACACAAATTAGTTTTCCTTTTAACATTTTTTACACATCATTAATCAACATGATATTAAAAAGAAGTTCAAGAGAATTGGAAAAGAAATTGCTGCTACCAAGATTACATCATGAAAAGATCTTCAAAAAGTGAAATAACATTATTTAGTGAGGAGAGTGAGTCGAGTGTAAGGCAGAGGTAAGAGATAGAGGAGGAGAAGCTGGAAGAAGGCAAGGAAGACATAAGGAAATCTCTTGCCTGAGGAGACAGGAGTGAGGCTACATGGACTGCTAATAAGCAACAAAGCACGGGGGTGCTGTTGCTGTCTGTGGCAGAAGATGACACTGGAAGAAGATGCTAACTCAGAGGATCTTTACAAAGAAGTATGAAGTAAATGACTGGGGAAAATCAGATAAGACAATATTTTCCCAATTCTCTTTAGATCGCTCTAAGCGCCAAATTGATGCACTGAACATCTTGGAGATTAAATTTGTCCCATAACAGCTTTGGTATTTTATCCTTGGAAGCAAACTTAAGGCTTAGTTCAGGCTCAACAATGTGTGAATATGTAGCCTTATTAAAAATCAGATAAAATAAGATCACATCTTTAAACAACATCTATATTTTCTGCATTATTTCAACATATATATATATATACATATACATACATATGTATATATATATATAATTTTGTTTTACTTGATGAAAAGTGATATTTTAAGACTGGACTGTCTCTGAAAACAAGCATAGAATTTGTTGACAAGATTGCTTTCTGGAAACTCTCTCACCATTTAAACACTGTCAAGAAACTGTTTGGAAAGATGTCTCCACCAGGGTACCCATCAGGTTAGGGGGGTCAGCATGAAGAAACATTAAAGTCACTTCAACCGAATGGAAAATGAAGGAATCCTTTAGGAAACACATCAGATATTTCAAAAAAAGAAAAATCCATAAAAGGTGGAATATAAAACAAACAAACAAACAAAATCTATCCTTTGAATGAAAGGACAGACCATATAGGATTCCATATGGAAGAAAGGAATTCTAAATACTGTAACTGGGAAACCATTAGAAAAGGTGGAGTTTGTGTTATTAACTATCAGTCTGTGATGAATGCTTAAGAGAAGACAGTAACTTATTACATTATCATTCACTAAAATGAACAGTATTGTGCCCTGATCAGAACACAAGATGACTAGAATGGTAGGACTTACACATGCTCATCACCTAGATTTTCTCAACAGTTATACACAGTGCATTCTGCTCTTTCTTATCCCTAGTCATTTGTCTAGGATGTGTCTGGCTTTGATGAAGGACCAGCGCTTTGCCAGAATGATTTTGAATGAGGCTATTGATTCAAACAGTATTGAGCCTAAACTAAACCTAAAGTTTGCTTACAACAATAAAGGGCTGGGGCCCACGCTGTTATGGAGCAAATTTAATCTCCAAGACGCCCAGTGCATCAGCTCTTAAAGTGATCTAAAGACTTCTGGGAAAATATTGTCTTATCTGATTTTCCCCCAGTGATTTGTTTACACTTATTTGTGAGGATCTTCTCTAGGGTGAAGAAACTGGGATACATTTTATCAATCCAATGCTACATAGCTCACATCTCTTGGCAACCTTATTTCACTGGTACAGATCTTCAGGAAAGACAGAAATTAAGCAAAAGAGAAGAATGATCCTTCATTTTTAAAATCCCAGATAAAATGAAAGCAAAGCCCTATGCAGGAAAAGAGTGTGATGTGCTGCCTGAGACTGAAGATGTTGTGTCTCCTTCTGTCGCTCCAAACCCACAATCACCAGAGCAATGGACAGTTAAAAGTTGCCAGAACAGACTGAAAAACCCACAGTAGACTCGTATGTACTTAATAGACACCTTCCATTCCCTCCTCCTCTTCATCCAGGCACCGCTCTTGTATTTTCAGGAGGAAGCATGGTCCTCTGCAGGTGGATACACTGTGAAATGCTGCTGTCAGACTTTATTTAGAAACAGGATCTGCCAATCTTGCTTGTGATTTTCTGCTTACAAGGAATCTGCTGAGACTTGCTCTCACTCTATTAACGACAAATTCTAACAGGTGTTATTTTCCTGTCAAACTTTTCATTCCTTTCGTGACTCCTAGACAGTTGTGAAGACTCACCGTTTATCTTTAACTTTTCCCTACCCTAGGTTCTACGCCTTCTGCCTTTCCCCATAGCATTCTGACGCTTGTAAAGTGGGTGTTGTGAACCTGCACCTCTATGATATATCTCTGTCACTGTGTCTTCCTCTAGACATTGAGAAGTTTCTATGCTTTCTATCTCATTCTCTACCTCATGTGATAAGAGATATCTTTGTGCTAGGAGACAGTTTCATGAGTCCAGTCATCTCAGGAACAAGTTCCATCTTGCTGAGAGAGCCAAAACTGATTTCATATTCCCAAGCCTTAGAACCAACTCCTATCCTGCTTCTTCAACTGTTTCATGTTTGTCTATTAACAAGTAAAGGCTGTAAAGAGGGAAGTTGCCATTATCCCCTTATCTAATCTCAGGATCAGAAATAGCAAATGTGTTGCCTGTCTTGACTTTATTGACTAAGTGCAGCTTGGCCACTCCTTTGTTTCCTTATCATTCTAAATTCCAGGCAAGAGTCCAGGAAGACACCTGACTGGAAAAGCTGAGTCAAGGACCCTGAAATCATGTGAACCAGGTAAGTTAACCAAGGTTTACTTCCTTTCTTAACCCCCTTGTGTCAAAACACGATTGGTCAATATAACAGGTCACCCCGCACTCATCACCGCTTTGTGGTCCCATCCTATAAAATGTTGTGAGTTTGTTAAGCTTCCAGCCAACAATTGCAGCAGGTGCCCATGTCTTTCTAAAATCTCAGTGTCTTTATTTTTTCAGTTTTTAGTTTATTCTCATCTAGGTTAGTGACTGTATTTTTGAGAATCACAGGCTCCAGAGCATTTAGGAATAAAAGTATTTTTTCTTAAAATGTGTAACTTTCACAAGGACACTGGAAGTATCTACCATAGACTACAGGAATTCCAAGTTTAGCATGTGATTCATCTCCTCTGGTGGAACTTATCATGATAACAAGCCTTACAGTGGAATAATTCCTCATGATTTAGCATCTCAAAAGCCTTACTTATTTATAGGCATGTATTTGAAGAACACATTGAAAGTAACTTGGAAGGTGTGTCCAGTGTATACCTAGTAGTGTCTTTCTTGTTTTGACCAGCATGGGTTTGATTGGTATACCTCTTTTGATCAGAAATTTTTCAACCTCACTTTCTTTTATGGCTTAATATAGCCTAGCAGCTTAAGAAAATCATCTCCAGTGAGCTACTAGGGAGATCAAAAGGTGCCCCTTACTGCAATGTCCTGAAGTGGTGTGTGTGTGCGTGTGTATGTGTCTGTGTATGTGTGTCCCATAGTCTATTTTCAGCTAAATAAATAAATAAATAAATAATTAAATAGCAACAATATTCTATTTGTCTTTCCTCATATCTGTGGTGGATTTTGTCTGAGCACATGTTAAATTCTTGTAGAAGCAACATTGTAGTCAGACGCAGGAGGTTCAATATCCACTGCTCTATGTGTGTGCATATATGACACTTATTCTTTTATCAGAAATACACCAAAAATATTGCTTTACAGAAGGCTGATCAAGAAGCAGCTCCATTTGTCTTTTGCAGGGGACAATGGCCTCTTCAGAGGATATTACCCCTCTGACAACTTGTAACCATTTCTCTTGAGTTTGATAGGACTGTGCTGTTTCCATTGTGATTATGACTTACAAGATATCTGTGTTGACTCTTTGGTCACATATAATGGGCCTTTTATAGCCCTTTGTTCTGTTTTATTTGTTTAATTTTCATCTTTTTTAAAGTTGGGGATGTTGACTAGGTTGATACCTATAATTATGATAATGCCATGGATTAATATAAATTTCCTATGTATTTAGCATTTTTCTTTCAAGGGCACTACCCCTTGACAATAAATGAACACAAAGCATTTAGTTTTCCTATCTTGTTTTGTTTTCTATCATGTTCATTACTTTAGTCTTGAGTTTATCTTAAACATTGTATTTTATTTGGTCTTTAAAATACTTTCTATTTATGAGTAAAAGACTGAACCCTAAACATAATCCACTATATTATATCCAGATATTCATAATTCCAAGGAACATTGTCTTCAAGATAAGAGGTATGTAGCAGGAAGATCTTAAGATCTCTAGAAATTTATTCAACCACTAAATTTATTCAGCAATGCTATGTATTCTAAGCTACAGTTTTAGTCAGCATGGCAAAGCTATTTCTAGTGGCTGAGACTATGAGACAAAGGTACAATTCCACAACTCTAAGTAAGTTGCGTGATCCTATGAAGTTTGTCTTTGTAGTCATCACAGAGATTCTCTCTGTGCTGTAAAAATATTCAAAAGAAGACAGTTTCCTCCTTTGAGATGCTTCTAGAAACTGACTTATACTTTCCTGTCAAGATATGATCTTCTTATATAATTTTCATATTTTGCTTTCACAATAATTCCTAAAGTGGCCATGAGGCTTCTCTCTTGTTTATAATTTTATCCTCAAAGAAGAAAATAGAGAAAGAATTTTCTTTAACTGAAAGAAAGAAAGGAAAGAAGGAACGGGGGAAGAAAAGAAGGAAGGAGGGAGGGAGGGAGGAAGAAAGAAAGAAGGAAGACTGCTATTCCCTGAGTATGTTGTATACATCAACTATAGAAAATTACATTTTTGTCATAAACATAAGTTTTCTAAGCAAACAACTGAGTCTGTTTTAAGGACGAGGAACTAATTATAAGAAGGGTGTGCTTGAAAGTAACGAGCAGTCATGGCTAATTGCTTGTTTGCATGCTGCAGCCAACCTTCTTGCTAGCAGTGGGAATCAAGAGTTTGTTGGCGCCTGCATCTGCTGCTCTGGAGATTATGATTCTGTGAAGAAGCCACTTTGCTTTCCTCTGCTTTGCTAAATAAATAGAATCAGAATTTTATGCAACTATAGAAAGAATTTGGGTATTGAGTATTTTTCAGAGATGCTCACAATAAAAAAATGTACCAAGAGAAAACAAAACAAAAAATCCCACCATCATTTCTAATTTATTGTCTCTCCAAATTAAATAATAGGCAAATGATTTATTTAGAATAAGTCACACAGTAAGTTTTTCAGGTGTTATTTATTTTCCACATCTTACTATTTTAGAACAGTTAAAATTAAGATATCAGGTCATTTTTAAGAAAAGGCTAGCAAAATATTAAAAGGCCCATTAATTTTATGATGTTTCATAAGCTTCAAATTTGCCAGAGACCTCCTATGGATTCATTCAGAAATTCCCAAATGTGTTATCAAACATAATAACTACTCATCATATGTCTCTGCAAATTCTATAACATTTCCAAATGTGAACTTTTTTTCAAAGTGTTGAACACTCAGTTGTTTCAGCAACTGAAAAATCTGCCTACTACATTTAGTTTTGAAGAACAAGTCCCTCCTTTGGCATTTCCTTCTTCCTAATTAACGTAAATCAGCTGCTTAATGAATTCAAGTAGATCAAAATATTTAACTATTAAACAAGTAATCAAAGATTAAAAATTAGTATATACGATGACAGCACTGTGATTAACTATGAAACCCTATTAAAGAGTATTAATGAGTATGGATTTTTTAATTGATACAAAATTGCTAATTTTACATGAATATGTACATGAGTGTTGCATAAAATTTACATGATATGCTGTGGAAGCCGATATAATGACTGAATTTTTAAAACATATTTACCATTTAATTATATGCATCTGAGTCTCTAATATTTTCCTGCCTTTCTGTTTCTTGTTCTATGCCATCTGGCTGTGATGACTAACGGTCTGAATAAACACAGTATTTACCCTGTCACATGAGTATCTATTTATATATTACCTCTCTCATTCAACATATACGTACATATGTATTCAACATAGCTGGAATGCACATGTACCATGGACTGTGTCGGGCATGTTTCTGTACAGTTATTTCTTCCAAATTAAAACGTTCCCTTCTGGAGGTAGGAGAGATGTGTGTTAAGATTCAGAAGGTAAAGAAATCTAGCTAGGTTCCCAAATTCCAGCATGGCTGTGAAGAAAGCTATTTCCTAAGGTTATGGGAGCAGAAGCTCTCGCTAAAGATAAGAGTCTTTGAGCAGCTGAGCTGCCTTCAAGTCATTTAAGGAGCTGCCGTGAAGCACCTTTCATATGTTATAACCCTCGCTGAAGTGGGATTTATGCTGATGTGCCTGCTTTAAGCCATCCATATTCCTACAAGTAGCTCCTCACCTATACTCCTGTAAGTCACCCCAAAGAACTCATTCACTAAGATGAGGGTTATTTCAACTATTTCTTTAGTTTGCTGTCACCAACCTGTCTGGAGTGAATGGATGTTTGTTTTTATTGTCCCCAGGAAAAGTTATACATCAGACAGGAAGACTATGATTGGAAAATTTGGAAACTCGCAGGCACACTGGAATGAAGCAAAGGTGGGAAGATACAAACTTCATGATTTCATTTAACTTTGAGAGAGTATAAATGCAATGTTTGTAACTAAAAGTACTAGTGGAATGTCTGTTCAGAGTGACTCCTGAATGTCTCTAAACAGGAAGAGAGATTTTACCAAAGACACATGAACCTTGAAACAGTTGACTTGGTCAGAAGGAAATAATGGAGAAAATAACAAAGTTGAGAATAAATATTCTGCATCCTCTGGAATTTTCTTTTACCTTCCCTAATTCCTCAAATATCACAAAATTAAATATCAAATAGATGCCACCACCCAATAGAGTTATAGGATACCAGCTGATCACGGTTCCCATCAGAGATACATTTTTATTTAAACTTTGGTTTCATTTAAAACCTAACTCACTAACATGTCTAGTAGTACAGGTGCTGTTGTTGAAGACAGTCATTCATTCTAGATCCTTTCCCACTGCATCCCTTTCCAAGCCCCTGTAGCTTTGACTCACTGAACAAAATTCAGAAGGACTCCTAAGTTATCTTCTACATTTTCAAAGGTCCAGTTAAAAAAAACAACAAAAACACCCTTATGTTTATTTGTTCAAGAAAATGCCAGCCACTCACTAGCAAATATGGATGGCTTGGTATACAGAAAACATCTTAAAACACAAGTCTATGGGAGGAGCCAATGATGGGAAAATATTGTATGGAGTGGAAATTTTGGGAAAAGAGTTATGTGCTATTTAAAGGTTGTATTGACAAAAAGTGTCAAGAGCTTGACAGATTCAGAAATTCAGCCCTACAAAGGAGATGATTGGCATCTCTTTACATTTAAGATATTTTGCAATTATATACCTTTGAGTCCAGAGAGAGGGAGAATTCTGACTAAATTTTCACCTCAGGCACTTGTTTCTAAGAAATAATAGATTGAAACAATTTAAATCCCCCTCAAAGCCAATGGAATGTTATATCTGATGAATAAAATATGCTAACTGAACTTCTAGTCAGTTTCGTTCCCCATATCTACATATGAAAACAAGATAACTTAGGGGTGTGTATGAAAAAGTTACATCATAATACTTCGAAAGATCCCAAATTATGAAGACTGAAGTATAAAATGTTATCCTCTTAGCCTTCTCCTTGGTCTTCCTCTAGTAGCAACTAAGACAGGAAGATGTAAGCACCGACATCACTATGCATTACTCACCATCAATCAGCAAGGACAGCTGTTTTTAAATAAAAACGAGTCATTTGCTATACGTCAAGGATAATAGAAGATCTGTTGACCCAAGTATTGATCATTCAGTCCTGTGTATTGTGCCCCATAATCAAAAGTAAAAATTGCTAGACAGAAACAAATTTGCAGAAGACAAATTTTGCCTGTCCATTTTTAGCCTTTATTATTTTTTAGTATATTCACTTTTAAATTAATTTTGTTTGTGCCTGTAGAAGTAGATAGACAACTTGAGAGACTTAGCTCTTTTCTGCTTCTGAGTTGGTGCCAGGATCAAGCTGGGATCCTTGTATTCTGTTTGCCCTCATTTTCTCTTTGATTTCATGAAAACATATTCCAAGTCAGATCACTGACTAGAGTTGCAAGGATGACAACCTCAAAGACCTGCAAAGGAAACAATAGTGATTAACATATCTGGAATATATAGGAACTGCTCCAGGTCAGCATTGAGTTGTTCCTTATTGCTTCCCTTATTTCTTCCAATGTGGTAGTGATACATGCAATAGAATGGAGAAAGGTAAATGTCCCATGATGATGTAATCTCAGTGTTGGGGAAGTGGAGACAGAAATTCTCTGAGATTCATTCTCAGCCATTCAAGCATAAGGTTAAATTTAAGTTCAGTGAGAGTTTCTGCACCTAAAATAAGGGTGGAGAGCTATAGAAGAAAACAGACTATGTCAACCCCTTTATATTCATGTTATATGTGCAAACATTTGCACACACACATACAAACACCAACACATATACAAATACTCATACATAGAAATAAAAGTAAATAGTTTTAAAATTCACTTTATAAATATTTATAAGACTGATAAATCTATACCAAGATCAATTTTACATAAAAAAAAGCCAGAATGAATACAGACATATTTGGCATGTACAAGATTGAAAATCATAGGTTGGAAAATTTAATCCTTTGTAGTATGAGTTTTCTGGAAATACCATTTGCCAAAACCTTATCAAGAAATATAACCATGAATTCTCAAGAAAATATAAAGAAATTTTTCTTTCCCATCAATGAGCACACAAAGGTTTCTTAATCTGTAAATAGAAAGAAAAGTATAGAATATAAGAAACCTGATAAATTAGACTTAATGTGACACTAACTCACCACCAGAAATGAACAGTGGTCTTCAGTAAATAATCCAGAAAGGAAAATATAGAAATGATCTAAGCACATGGACAACTCAGTACATTGATTATCAAAGGAATGTAAGCTAAAAGCATTGTGAGACATTACTGCCATGATGGCTTTAAAAAATGGCAAATGACATAAATGGTGGCACAAAACAAAACAAACAAACAGAACAACAACAACACTAACAACAAAGGAATTAGCAGATATATTTAAGTGAAAGAAGTATACTTTCCAGTTCAGAACAGAGGGGAACTTAACAGAGTATCAATGCCTCTATTGGAAGATATATAGATATCAGAATGAAGATGAAGAAACATTTTTGATGACAGCAATGATTTTCCTTATTGTAATAATCGAAAGAGGTGCAGGGCAGACCACTGTCTGTATTATTTTCTTTCTATTTTTGAGTTAAAGGTATTTCTGTTTCTTCTGGAAGTAAGTTCATTGCACATACAAAAAAATGCAGGGTTATTTCCCAGTCAACGGCTGACTGTTCAGTTCCACATGGACATGTTGTCCATTTTATCGTATGCATATTTTACTGTAAAATCACTCATGAACTTACTGTGAGGGACATGAAAGAGCGAAGCAAATGGTATAAGATACGCTAATAAAGGATGAATACCATCAAGTACATTATGCATATGTATGAAAAAATCAAAATGAAGTATTACTTTGTATTTAAATATATATGCTAATAAAAATCCTAAAGCCAAAGAAAGAAATGCAGATTCTAGAGCAGATCTTACCCTGGGAGATAAGATAAATGAAACCAGTCACTGTGGACACTTGTACCTTTGATAAAATATGTAAGAAGTATACACTACCCATTGGGATTACTGTGTATCAATCTGTACTTCATGGAAAATGAAACAGATAATCAACATAATTAACTCCACACAATTCTATGTAGGTTTCTATCAAAACATTAATTTTGTAGACATGAATAGTTTGAAAAGCAATTTCATGGAATAATACTAAAAAAAAAAGGTCTTGCTAACATCTCTACATACTTAATAGTCTCAGGCCTTCTTCAACATGAAAACAATTCAGAACCTTTTAGAAGTAGCATGAGGTTGCAGTCACCCTTAATGACAGATCAACCTCTTGGTACCCACTCTGCTAACAACTTGTCTCTGGGGGCATTTCCCATGAGAAATATTGGAAGAGTGGTTACATTTCTTCGATGCTCAGCCTCTGCTTTCTCTAGACATGTGGATGTGATAAACCTTCCTCCTGAACTAGATCTGCAATGAGCAAGGGACATACACATGTTGCTTATGGTCCAGTGATGCTTCCTAGGTGTGTTTCTTCCCTGGTCTATTTTCTCTTCCATTCTGTAACAGTGACTTTCTGGTCTCATCCATAGCTGAGTGGATCTGGACCATGGACCACTCATAGAAAGCTTTGGATGAAGAGGAAAAGCTTGGGTAGGGTCAATCTGAAGCAAATGAAGCATGTCCTGCAGTTCTCCATGGTTCCAGAGATTCCCTCAGGATTGATGCTATGTTCTCCCACTCACTACCTTGCCCAGGGTGACTTTTTATTAGATACTCATCTGCTACATGCTCAAATGTACTTGTTTGTCTAAGCACCTAAAGACCACTGTGATCACTGGGTATTTGGTGTCATCTATGATATCTATACCACTCAAGTAGTGCTTCAAGTGTTAAAGTCTTTTCCTTCTTTGCATGGAAGTATATGTCATCCCTGACCCCCACTGTTATTTAAAAAGAACAACTCAGGTGTTGGCTGAGGAAATTAATTCATGTATATTCTCACTTACATGCATTTATTATCCATAGATCAAGTACTAAACCAGCATATCTTCACCAATATCCTGGTGCATTTGTTTCCAGAGTTCTACATTTAGCAGGAGGACATCCACTCATTCCCGGAATGTATTGAGACCCAACACCCGGAGCACTGGAGAATATTACCTCCTGCTCTTACAATAGTCTCTTCCTTATAATGATCCTTGTCACTCCTCTTCTTGCCCATTCTCCTTGGTAAAGTTAATCCATCTATCACCCTCCTGAGTCCTGCCAATTTGAGGTTGCAGGTATGTTTTGCAAATGAGAGACGTTAACCACCCTGTCGAATCTGAGCCCACTGAGCCCAAAGGCTGCACTCTGAGCAAATGGTGCATGGTTATGCTATCTCGTTATTAGTAATGCATATTTTATTAATATAAAACATGTGCGCTACACTTGAGTGGCTTTGACTCAGTGCTCAGCATCACAAAACTCTCTAATTAGCTTAGAATTATAGAAGGAAAAAAAGATGTCTTTTCTCTTATGATGTTAGAAAAAAATGTGAACATTATTCTGCAGAAACAAAGTTGATTTCCTCCTAATAAGTGTAACTTTGCAGTTTGAATAGAAATTCGCAGTATCTATTTGTAATCACCCACTATTCATGGTCAAGGAGAAACTTTAATATGAAAAAAATAGCAAAAAATAATGCCGTTTACATGCTAACTTGTATGTCTTGACTCCTATTCTGGAAGCCCAATGGAATTTCAAGTGATGTCTCTCAACCATGCCTGAAGGGTATGAACTTAGCATTTCCTGTTCCTGACTCTCTTGGCAGAAAGAATGTGTGCCAGGGCTAGTATATAGATCCAGATCCATCATAGCTGTCCATACATGCAGCAGTGCTCCAGTAGTTAGCAGTTTTTAGGTAAGAACACAAACAAGGCATGTTCATTATTAAAAAAAAAAAAAAAAACCACACTGACTGGTTAGTTAAAAAATCAATAGCTGTAGTGAATGAACAAGAAACCACTTGGTCTAACATAATTAACTCCTGTTATTTTATTCCCAAGCAAAAACAATCAGAGCCTTTGTACAACCAGGCAATTGCTACACACATAAAAGTGTGATTTTTGAGTCTTTCAACAAACCATGAGCCAAGTCTGAAATACTGAAATAATACAAACATATGAGGACCCTAAAAATGTGATATTTTAAACTATTTTTATTCAAAAAATAGTTATCGATGACCATACGTTTTCTAAGCAATTAAAACATGCAGAGAAAAATCGAAACATCAGAAATGTCTCCACAGTTGGGGAAATGACTCTGTGGGTGAAAGATGGTCATGCAACTCTGAAGGCCTGCATTTGAGCTCTCAGAGCACCTGTAAAGCTGGGTGTGGTTGCATGTGTTAGTATCCCCAATGCTTCCATGCAGATATGAGAGGCAGAGACAGATGAATCCCAGAAAATCACAGGACAGTTATCCTGGCATATGAGGGAGCAAAATAACAAGAGAAACTGTTTTAAATACAGTAAGATCCTGGAACTGAGGCCTGATGTTTTCTTTTTATATTCATGTGCATGCCTTTCACATCCATGCACACATACATGCCCATATGTACACACACACACACATAAATGCACACACACATACAGAGAGAGAGAATGAGAGAGACACATGGAAGAGAGAGACATGGGAGAGAGAGAGAAACACACAAACACACAGACACACATAAACAGAGACACATCTTAGAACTAATTGTTTTAAAATGACTAGTTTGGGATAATCTGAAAGTTGATTACATCAGGTAGCATGCCAAAGGCAGTCTGTGAGCAATCAAGAGTAAAGAAAGGAGACAAACAGTTCAGAAAACACAGCATAAACCCCTTACCTGTTGCTCCTCTCCACTAAGTACAAACAAAGTCTTGGAATGACATTAGAGAGAACTAAGGAAACTTCTGAATGGTGGTATAAGAGAGGTCAAGTTAATGTAGTAGCTCCTGAGTAGAGTGTAACAACCTCAGGTCCAGACTGCCCAGTCAAAAAGACCAAGTCAGACATAATGTTCCCTGACCTCCAATGTAGTCATGAAGACAGTCCCATGGGATCCATGGGGTTGGGGTAAACCCTGACATCACAGGACCTCCAAGGAAAACAAATCATCCCCAAAGCTTCTAGGGAAGTTCTGGTAAAATTATAACAATAGAAATAAATAGATTGTTAAATGGGACAGGTGGAAGAACAGAAGCTGTGAAGTGCAGATCTATAAACTGGGAACAGGCTAAAGGAATTTATTCAACAAAACAAGTAGCACCTGGAAATTTTTCACTTGTCAGAAGACTCCAATTTCACATCACTGGATGCTCAGAAGGAAATAATAGAAACAGTATTATGAAGAACTTGTGGTGAAGCAACAGTTGGAAGGTCTCCAAACTGGAGAAAAGCTATAGAATCTGGAAAATAAACATATCTCAAACAGGATTGGTATCAAGCAGTAAACACCACTGTCATCAAAGAAAAAGAAAAGACCATGAAAACAGCCCGAGAAACAAGATTCACTGCCACAAAGATATCAGTTTCTGCAACAAAGTTTCTTATCTAAAACCATAGAGGCCAGGTGAGATGGAGCATATTTTAAGTACTAAAGAATATACTTTTCAATTTTGCATTTTCTATCCAGAGAAATTTTTCTTTAACTAAGATTAAAAAAAAAACCACTATTTTTTCCAACACACCTACCTTTGAAGATTGGCTAAAGCCAGTACGGTAGATAGAAAGGCAATATAAAAGAAAGAATTCGATAGTATCGGGAATGAAGGAGGAGCGAGAGAAAAGGAGTTCTGTATGTAACAGATGATAGTATTTATTGCGCTCCTGTAAATTATGCTTGAGGAGTGAAACAAAAATTATAATTTATATGTATCAAAGCATCTATATCTGAAAGTGGAGAAAATAAAGCTGTACTAAATAGGAAAAGGGCTTCCCACTCTTCACTTAAAGTTGCAAAATGTTGGGATAGCTTAGCTATAACAAGTCACATATTCATATTGTAACACACAGGGCAAACACTCTGAAAACTATGCAGAGATGCAGTCCCAAGTCCCTTAGGAGAGCAAGAAGACAAATAGAGAAATAAGGGAAGAAAATCAAGAAGGGGTGGGTTTAACCAGAAAACAGACGATATGATTGTGTCTATACAAGAGGTCGAAAGAGACTAAACAAAGGGCAAATATTGGTTAAAGAGAAAAAGAAACTCAGCAATACAATGCTTATAGAAAATTCGAAACATACCCAACAAGAAGTTGGAAATACGAACAGAAAAATAACGTCAAATATTGATTTTCTGAAAGAGGAATGAATAGCTCTATTGACCTGTGATAAGTAGACTTCAGAACAAAGAGACAATCCAGTAACAGGAAGACGAATCTATCACAGATACACAATCTGGTCAAAACTGTGCACAGCAGGTTCCTGAATTTCATGGCAAATAACACAGGGCCACTACTAAAGGAGAGGAGAAAGTCCAATTCACATTTGGAAGGTGTTCACACAACATCGGAACAGGACCCACAAAACAAACATCTGTTTATTTGGAACAATAGTTATCATACACAATTTACTTTAGGAACTGTGGATAAAATTTGAGTCTAATCAATTACTCATGTTGAGGATTCCTTCAAAGAGTAATAAAAGTATCCCTACGTAAAAAAAGAAAGAAAGCCAATGATACTGAAATTTAAAGTTACTAAAACCCAGTTATCAAGGTTACAAAAGAATTTGCATGCATAAAAATTAAGAAATTTATTAGAATGTGAAAAGACACAGTGGGATCACTTTTAATTGAATGTTTATTTATTTTAATGTTCAATACAATAAACTAAGTCTTAATATTAAATATTAGCTTAAAAAAGACATACCATTTAAAAATTGATATAAAATTGAGGAATGGCAGCTAAGATATAGAAAACTGCAGTCAATCAAGAGCCTTAAAAGGGGGGGATGGGCATCTGTAGGAGAGAACTCCTATAAAAGTTGATATGTAAACTATTTAAAAACAAAAAATTTAAATAAGAAATTATGTAATCTCAGCTCATAATAAAAGATGGAATACTTCAGCATATTTTTGCCTGTCATCACAATAATTGCAACATTAAATAGAATATTTGAATGGGAAAATTGTGGTTATTAAAAACTTCTTTTAAAAGTTAAAAAAAAAATACTGCCTTAGTTTGCTTCCTAGTGCTGTGAAATGACCAAAAGCAACTTGGGGAGTAAATGATTTATTTTCTTTTACAGGTTACAATCAATTGTGAAGGGCAGTGAGAGCAGAAAAACCAAGGCAGGAACCTAGGCACAGATGCGGAAGCGGAGGCCATGGAAGAATTCTGATTACTGGCTTGCTTCTCAAGCTCACAGTGCGCTGCCTTGCTTACACTGGGCAGAACCATCTTTGCTGGAGTTCTGTGGACCGCTGTGGGCTGGGTCCTCCAACATCAATCACTGTACTCACCTAGCAGTTCAAACTGAAATCATTACATTGACCCTGCAGGCCAATCTGACAGAGGTGTTTTCTCAGTGGAGGTACGCTTGCCCCAAGGTGACTCTAGTTAGACTCAAGCTGACAGAAAACTAATCAGTACAACTACTATAATGAAAGTTCTGATATTTGTGTATGTTCTTCATTTTCAGAATTTGTGTATGCATTCATTTTGAGTTATCTGATCTTTTATTCGAAAGAATAAAAAAAAGAATAAAATATGATTATTCTGCACAAAGATTTCTAACTAAACCCATAATCTATATTTGATTTGGGGTAAATTTCCTACTAAATTAGACAGATTTTTATGCTGTGTTAATCTGATAAACAATACTTACTTCAAGCCTATGTTTAAGAGACCTCCTGAACTGAGAGAAAAGGAAAAAATATTTATTAAAGCTAGGCGAACATAATGTATGGTATTTTGTCTGGACGTTCTAGTCAATAGAACAAGAAAGAAGAAAAATGAGAAGTTTCATACTGATAACACAAAGACATATCACTATTTGCAATTTTTTAAAGCAACTGAAACACTGTTGTTGCTAATAGAAAAGCTTACTGCTTGCTTGACAGAAGTGTTCTCTTCTTGCCAGTTAGTATTTGAGAGCAGGGGAGTAAGGTCTGTGACACTGACCAGTAACAGAAACAATAACTTTTTTTTAAAGATTCGGTACAAAACATTTGAGTAAAAAATGATGTTCCTAAGAAACTTTTTTCTGTGATTTTGCTGTCACGTCTTACAGAGAAGCATGGTTGTGTCATCTGTTTCTTTACTTTTAAACAATGAAGGATCTTATCTTAGAAAACAGCAAAAAGAGTTTTAAGGTTGAAAACTTTGGAAATGGTGCCTGGATTCAGAGTATGTGCTTAGGATATAGAATTGAAGCACAACACAAGGAAAGAGTTCAGCCAGCCCTTACTTCTACGAGGTTTTTCAATATAATCTGAGTCCCAAAAATCTAACACTGGCAAGAGAGCACGCCTAGTCGAGTCTGTGATTAAAATACATCTGATGTCTTTTAGATAGAGCTCCCAGAATTCTCTCTGAATAAGCTGAGTTTAAAAAGACATAGCTGTTTGAATTACATATGTATCTTGCCTCCTGAACTACAAACAAATTGTATGTTCTATGTAGATCTATGTCCTATTGAAAGACAGTTGGTCTGTGCCAGTGACTGAACAAAACAGCCCTGTTGTGCACAGGGACATGAAACTGACTAAGGAGACATAGATTTGCTTATATGTTCATCTAAAATGTACACACTTTGAAGCAGAGTTGTTTTCAGCATGTAAGAATTAAACTGGTGTCATAGCAGTATTCTTGTTCCTCTAATATGCTCAAGAAACAAAGGGCTAAGAATATATTCTTGAAATTAAAAATTAGGAGTGAGCTATTTCTCTGTGTAAAAAAATGTAAGTAAAGCTACCAAGAGAAGGTTAACTTTAAAACACATGGCAGAATATGAATTTGTTGGGACAATTACAGTGCTATGATTTGGATGGAAAAACTCCCAAGAGAGGGAAAAGAACAGAGGTCAGATCTCTCCAGTATCAAACAAGAAAAAGGCCGTCTAAGCAAATGACATAAGATTAATATAAGATTAGCATCCATTTCAGACTCAGAGGGGATCAGCTGGGCTCTGCTGCAGATGTCTTTTCCAGGGTCATATCAATTTGTGCCTTTGCTAAAGAATCTATTAGCATCAAATAGTAGGGAAGCTAAGGTTACAAACGCATGCATGGGCTAAGAAACTTAGGTTCTGAAGGCAGTGTGGATGCATACCTTTTCTATTCTGCATGCATTTGGAGGTATGAATAGAAAAATCAGATTCACCTAAAAAACGATAAAAAGAAAATTGATCCACACATGGTCTTTAAAACTTTAAAGATTATTTTAATTAAAAAAATTGTTTGAGACACCATTTTCCCCAGGGCAATAATTAGTACACATATAAATAATAATCTCTCCATGTCCCTGACACACTATCAAGATCTGTAATGAGATTTAATGAAGTCACTTATAGCTTAAACTTTGATGAAAACTGAAAAGAAAAAACCATAAACCTCAATTTGTGTTTAACTTGAGAATAAAAGTAAAGAATAAAAGTGTGTGAAGCATACATAGTCATGCTCTTTTCAAGGTAACGGGGATTTTACTATGAGGTCTTCAGTCTGGTGGATCAGAAAGACAGCTATTTGAGAACATCCGGAGGGGAGAGGTTTAGACATTCCAAGGTCAGATGTAGGAACCCTTCTGGGGAGGGGTTGCTGAGAAGAGTGAGGGGAGGAAGGGGAAACTCTGTCTCACAAAAAAATATGCTAGACACAGAGTAAGGAAGACACCTATGGCCAGCCTCTGGATCCCATACACACAGAGATGCTTATGCATTGGCATATGCGCACATGTATACAAAGCTATAAAATTCTGAGGAGAAACACAGGTGATCTCCTTGGAGTTGGACTCAGCAGTGATTTCTTGGAAACAATCCCACAAGCTCAATCAGTAAAAGAAGAAAATGAATGACTTGGACAATAAAGACTAGATCAAACTGAAACTTTTATGCACAGCAAAGGAAACAACAGGCAAATGAAATGCCATCCTGTGAGTTGGGAGAAAATCAATGTTTATCACATGTCTGCTATGGGTCAGTATCCAAACCACATGGAAGAACAAATAACTCAATAGCAAAACTAAAATGGGCAAGAACTCTGGACAAAGATTTTCCCAATGTGCTATAAAACAATCAACAGGAAAAATGAAAAGATGGCTTTTTAAGAAGGACAAGACCATGAAAACCAGTGAAGTATCACCATGTTCCCATCCTCTATCTGCTGCCTAAATGTCCAGAAATTCATGGAAAGGATAAGGAAAAGAGAACCCTAACACACCCTGGGAATGTGTGTTGGTGAAGTCACCGTGGAGAACAGGATGGGGGGGGGGCTCTTCAAAAAAAAACTGAAAATATAGCTGCAAGTATCCTTCTTCTGGACATATTCTCACAGACACATCTACATGGTCCTGCTCACTTCAGCCAATCCATGAAAATTATACAAATGCCCTCTAACTGATGAGCTATGAATTCAAAAATATCTATCTATCTATCTATCTATCTATCTATCTATCTATCTATCTATCTATCATCTCTCTATCTATCTATCTAGCTAGCTAGCTATCATCTAGCTATCATCTAGCTACTTATAATCTATTGTCAATCATCTAAATGTTGTCTATAATCTATTTAATTACTTAGTAAAATATTCAGCTCTGGAAATGGAGATGCTGCTATTGGCGACACCATGGAATGTCTTAGAGGGAAAGTCAGGGAAACTCAGAAAGAAAAATACTATATGGACACGCATACTGGCAGATGGCAATCTAAGCAGAATCCAAACCATGATTGGTAGGGAGAAAGGAAAGGAAATGGAAAGACATTAAACAGAGAGTGCTTACTTGCAGTTAGATGGGGTAAACAAGCCCAGGAGGGATCTAATATATGACAAAAAGATTACTGTTTGCAATATTGTGCATTAAAAATAGGTTAAGACAACTTATTTTGGGTGTTTTCACCAGAATAAAGTTAACAATGGAAGATGACAGCCATGGTAAGTTGATTATCTATGGTAATCATTTAAGAATATCTATATAAAGGCTGTAAATATTAAATTTATACAAAACAAGTTTGAACTCTGTAATGATTTTGGAAACAGAAATTAAAACGCAGATTCAAAAGTCATTTTACCACAGAGGAGTGATGTATTTTTCCTATACCCACAGTATTTTTCATATTTGAACAACTGTACTTGGAAAGAAACCAACATAATTTATGAGTACACCTGGACAAAGTCAAGTAGCTCCTTCACCCAGTGATTTCTACCTCAGGAAAACAGAATGTGCATCTTAGTCACTTGGGGTGATTCTGTAATGCTTCATTTTTATTTTTGTCCTTTATTTTCTACAAACTACGCCAGAAATATGATAATACATTTGAAAACTTAAAAAAATCTATTAATTTCCTATGTAAAACATATTCCTTAGTAGAATTGTTAGGAAAATAATTCAAAGGAGTATTAGTGTAACTAGAAATTTGTCCTGTTAGCCAAGTTCTTGGGACAGATGATTAAGTCTGCTTGAAGAAGTCTAGGACCTTTTTGGCAAGTCAGAGAAGAGTCAGTTTATGAGATGCTTACATGAAGAGAGGATAACTCTTGAAAGATTAAGATGTGTTGTAGATCATAAAAAGTATTTCTCTAAGTTTTTCCAATATCCTTCCTAACCTTTCAGAGCCTTTGATCACCATGTGAATCTTTATTGGCACCATCAAATAACAGTCAGGATTAAGGTCCATCTGTAAATGCCATTGCAACCCCCGTAGATCAAAACCCCTGGATATGCAGCACATAACTACATATAAAATTTGAGAACCACATCCTGTAAAGCCTAAGCTCTAGGGCATGCTTTCAAATTTCAGATAATCCAGTGCTTCTGAACTATAGTTGGAGGTGAGGCCAGAATTGAGAAGAATGTGTTTAGGATACAAGACTCTATTCATAAGCAACACAGTAATGACATGGACACTAGCATAAAGATTTAAGAAGGACATGAGGCTGGGGCTGGCTGATCACAGGTTGACTGGGCAATCATAAAGACTTGAATTCAAGTCCCCAGCCCACACACTAAAGCTGTGTGAAGTAGCACACATGGGTAAAAACAGAACGTGTGTGTGTGTGTGTGTGTGTGTGTGTGTGTGTGTGTGTGCGTGCAGAGACAAGTTGATCTCTGGAGCTCATTGGCCAACCAGCCTATCCCATGATGCACCTCACTAAAACATTCTCTTTCAAAAAAGTAAGGTGGAGAGTGGTCAAGAAAGATAAGTAATGTCAACCCCTGTTCTACAGTACACTTGCAGGAACGCAGGTAAATACTCACATGAACTTATATGTAAAACACATACATGCATACACACATATACAATGATTTAATATAACAGAAAAACATTACAGAGGTTTGACAATTAATAATCTGCTCAGATGTTTTGCCTGTCGAAGCACCATGGCATTACAGTGGATAACTGGATTTGGGGCAGGCCTCAGCAGGAAGGGAGCAAGATTGTTTTGATTTTCCTAACATAGAGAATGGTCATAAAAGCTTACATGTATATACTTGGTAAACAGTTTTGAGTTACTATGACACTGAAGGGACACGAGTTTTTCTGAGTGATTCTGACTCTCGTGTCTGCTTCTCTCCATGTATACTAGCATATCCTAATACATAGATACTGTAGAAGTTGGCACTTTTGTATGTTTTCTCATTTTTATTTCAAAAGACACATTTTCAAAGAAGCAGGTGCTTGTAAAGGTCAAGTCTTGTCACTATAACAGAGTTCACCTGGTAGAAAGAGGATTAACAGACACCATTCAGGTAATTTTGTTTTATATCTACTTTTCAGTGTCATTCTATAGTGCAACCCTGTTGCACCATCTCAGGGATTTTTACAGCCCGAGTCCCTTACTGGATAAGATCCTTAGCTAATGGGCTACAAGGCTTGGAGGCGAGATGGATACCTGGAAATAACACAGCACAGGGAATGTGAAACCCTGTTTCAGTTTCCATGGTTCTTATAATGCTTGCAATAAAGGGGATAGGAGCCCTATCACAGAATACTTTAAATAAACACCTTAACCTTCTGTGTATGTGTGCCTAAGTGCATATGCGTGCATGTATGTTTTGTGTTTATATATGCCTGTGTGTGTGTGTGTGTGTGTGTGTGTGTTTTACAGAAGGAGATAGTCATCTATTCTATCTGTCTGCTGAAAACACTAACAGGGAATTTTTCTCAGGCTGACAGTGGTAAGAAGGAGTTTCCCTTTGTCTGGAAGATGTTCCATGACTAATTTAACTATTTATTTCTTGTTTTCAAATTTAAAATTACTTTACTCTTAGTGTTTAATTGGCAAACAGTGGTTGTGCTTGACATGTTTTTAATGAAATGACAGGTGACTGAGCTTTTTGAATGGCTGTATATGGAAGTTCTACTTCTGACCAATGCTAAACAGATGTGTGTACATAGGCTGAGTTGGGCCCATGATCTCCTTAGGACTTCGCCTATAGGGGGATGTCTTAGTTAGGGTTTTCATTGCTGTGAAGAGACACCATGACCAAGGCAACTCTTATAAGGGCAACATTTAATTAGGGCTGATTTACAGGTCAGAGGTTCAGTCCATTATCATCAAGGTGGGAGCATGGCAGTGTCTAGGTACATATGGAGCTGGAGGAGCTGAGAGTTCTACATCTTCATCCGAAGTCTGCCAGGAGAAGACTGGCATCCTCATGTAGCTAGGAGGAAGCTCACAAAGCCCCTCCTACAGTTACACACTTCTTCTACAAGGCCACACCCACTCCAACAGGGCACACCTCCATATAGTTCCACTCCCTGTGTCAAACATATTCAAATCACCACAGGTAACAATGACCACAAATGTATTAATTTTCCTATGGAGAATCTAGGAGCTTCCAGAATTCCTAAAGACTCTGCATTACTCAGTCTACAATCCCAAAGCACAAATAACTCCTCTGTTTATCTTCACTGTCTATAGCCACTGAGGAGTTCCAAACACGGGCTTTTTATTCAAACAAAACTTTTTAATAGCATGCTACTTTTTCTTGTTGCTAAGGCACAGATTGTATTTCCTAGCTCTGAAAAAAAAATGTGATCAACGGATGAAACCAGAGCATTTCATGAAACACTGGATTTGGTTGAACACTTTCTCTGGCTCCTGGTGACTTGCTCATCATATTTCCTTCCAATATGGAAATTTGGTTGCAATCTTGACTAAAGGCCTCACTGTGTGTGTGTGTGTGTGTGTGTGTGTGTGTGTTGTGTATGTGAGTGTGTGTATATGTGTGTATGTGTGTGTGTATTGTGTATGTGAGTGTGTGTATATGTGTGTATGTGTGTGTGTATTATGTATGTGAGTGTGTGTGTATTATGTATGTGAGTGTGTGTATATGTGTGTGTGTATTGTGTGTGTGAGTGTGTGTATGTGTGTGTATGTGTGTATGTGTGTGTATTGTGTATGTGAGCGTGTGTATATGTGTGTATGTGTATGATAGGTATACAGGTCCAATACATTTATATATTTCTATGTACCGAGATCCTCATTTACTTTGATGCTTACATAATCTCCTTTTACGTCAGTGTGAGCTACTTAATGCTACTCCCCTGTCTATCTAACATGATTCATCAGCCTTTGATTGCTTCTTGAATTTTAGTATAATGCAGCCCAGGTTCCTCTGAATCATTCTTGTGTCAGACTTGGGCTTTGGGACTTGTAAGGGAGCTGATTCTTGTTAATAACATGCATGATTAGGAGAACATGAGCAAAGATCAGTTGTACTTAGTGGAAGGCAGCTGTCATGGCTTTAAGGAGTTTTAGTGGAAGAAGGGAATAACATATATCCTGAGAAACACATGGTCTGTGCTCATACTAATATTTCTAGTTCAAGCTTAAGGTTTTAAAGATTTCTGTGGGGTTTTTTTTTTCTTCAAAATAAATGTATGCTTCTACCTATTATTTCTCTTGGAACTAAAATCCTTGACTCCAGAGATGTCTCCAATTTTATTGACTATATGGTACCATAAAATATCCTGTACATTATAGGTTCCGAATAGTAACAGTGACTGAGCAATGATCAATTACAGTTAGAGTACCTTTTAATACTTTCTCTGATTTCTTTAGAATTTCTAGACTCTTAGGTTGTATGTTGCTGAAGATTTATGGTCACACACTAGCTCTGAAAGCCACTGAAGTTAAGACTCTATATTTGTGTACATATTCTACTATTCAACAGCTCCTTGAATCTCGAGCACCATTTGGTTCAGTGTTTTAAAAGTACCTAATTTTTTCCCTTTGACCTGTTTAAACTTATGTAAAACATAATAACATCTTCAAGATCTAGAGTTCTTTACAAAACTTGTTGCATATCCCTTAACTCTTCGTTGCCTCCAACCCGTTCCAAGTTTATGTCAATGAAATATGTCAAGGTCATCCATAACGTCTGAGAGTGTGTGTGTGTTTATTCTTGTTGCTCTAGTCGTTTCCTCACTGTCTTCCTGGGTCTGATTATACGCACACAAACACTCTGCTCACGCCCACGTGTCACTTCCTTGGCTGCTCTCATTCCCACATCCGGTTTGTTTCCAGTTTTCTGCATCAGTCAATGTCCTCAGGCATACCCATGTTTTTGAAATAACCGTGCTAGGTTTTCAGATGAGTGTCTTCTCAGGCAAAGAGTGGATGCACTTGTAATTTTGTTAAAGAGTTACATTTAAATGTTGAATTTACTAAAATGATATGTATAGTTCTTTTCTTCATTTTCCTTGCACAGAGGGAAAAAACACTATCTTATTGCAATAACCACTTTTAAAAAGAGTTTATTGGTGAAATTCAAGACAAATCCTTCATGCCTTTCTTACATAGTACAAAAGATCCAGTAGTTTCTGTTCTCCAAAACATTTTGTCGGAGGGAATAATGCAACACATAGGGTCAAAGAAGATTTCAACACAGAATTGAATATATAATGGTTTTTTCCTAGGAAAAATGTCCTTCTTTTCATAAATCACCAATAGTTTAAATCCATCCAATAATAATTATACCTTTGAAATAACTCACCTTCTTCATAATATTATAATCTGGCAAGAAAGGTATGGAAGGGCACTTGGCCAAGGTATAAGTAATACCCCAGTGGAATGATTGGATAAAGTGTTCATAAACCAGCTACTTGTCTCCTATAGCCTAAAATTTAATCCAAACTTTAAGTTCATAATGAAACAGTTCTGCCATTCCTGTTGATGCTCATATAGGTTAAAACTGCACACTTAGATTGTCTTCTGTTATTTTAGTAACCATTGTCTTCTGAAGTTAGTACTAGCTATCCCATGAAGTTGGGTGAGTCATGTTCACATTCATATCTGATACACTGCAACGATTCAGTCTCTTAAACATTTGAACAGTACATTGAAAAATGATAGTTTCACATTTGGAAAGCAGCTTGGTATGAATAAAAATATACAGGTGTTAAAAAAAAAGTAGCACATCAGTAAAGTCAGAGGAGCAAATTTCCTAATGATTTGTTTCCTTAAGTATGAGAAAATGCTTAAGGATGAAGCTTCCAAAATTTGGGCAGGAAACCACCTATCTTCTTTCTCTTGGGCTTCTTCCAGCCTAAAGACAACAAAAGAACAATTATCATAATGGCTTCAGTCTGATGTGCACTTTAAATCAACTTTCCTAGCATACTTCTGATCTTACCTCATTTCGTCTAACTTGATTATAAAGTGATTAGGCTCTCAGTTCTGCATGTGAAATTGAAGCTGTGACCACTGTCTCCTACAGCTAGACAGTATATGCCTGCTGTCTGAGAAACCCAGGCATCACACGCCAAGGTGCTACATTTGTAGGATTATCATAGGAGTGGCCATTTGGCACTAATAAAATGGATAAACAAAATAGTATTTGCCTTTGGAATTATATTCATTTTCTTTGCTTGATGACTGAATAAGAAAAGCTTTACTACCTTTAATGCAGGCACGGTTGCAAGCATCCAGGTAATAAAAGTTATTTTCATTCCCACCACAGCCAGTATAGGTGAAGGTCTCACAGGTTTTGTTTCTTGAATTAAAATAATAGCGGGTCACATTGGCAGAACACAGGCCTTCATCTTTTGGAGTGGAGCAAAATGATGGAACTTTATGAAAAAGAAAAAGGAATTAGAAATACTGTAATACCAGACTAAGAGACTGTGATGCTCCCTGGAATCTAGCTGGAGAAAATCCCACAGAGACCTCATTCTGAATCCAAACTACTGGACCATTTAAAACAGGTCTGTCTTAGGTCACAGGGAAGCTTACTTGCTCTATTTTGGTTGTTCTATTTTTTATGAAATTAAGAATTTAAACTATATATATATACATATATATGCATATGTGTGTACATGCATGTATATGTGTGTGTGCACAAGCATGTGTGTATATGCATGTATGTATGTGAATGCATGACCTATGTTCTATGCTTACATCATTCTCCTCTCCAGTCAACACCTCCCATACCCCTCCTTCTCAATTTTATAAACTAAAATAATGCCTTCTAAACCTTCGTAGTCACACACTTTTCTATGTAAAAAGAAATCAAAACGCCAATTAGACATACTAAAATGACCTTAAGTTTCAAAGGACAGTTCATGACATGGTTTGACATTCTTAGGCTAGTACCATCACCTGAAACATTTACATACGTTCAGAACTTGATCATGTATACTCAACACAGTACAGCAACACAACGCTAGCAAACTCTGCCAAAGAAGAGGCCACGATTTGTTTTTTTTTTTAAATCTGTGTGTCTCTGCTATATCTGGTGGAAACGGCTGAAGAGATGGCGAAAAGAGAGATGGACAGAATACTTTTTGTGATATAATTACCAAAAAAATACAGAAATTTACCCAAGGTCTTAACCCCACGTATTCTAATAACTCTTAAACAAAACCACTTTCACACATATCTGAAGTCTCGGCATTTATTGATGTATGCTATATTTTTATCAGTTACTTTAATTGGTATGGAAATGGGTTCATTATATCAATTACTTGAAAATGGATTCCATTATGACGTCTTCATTTATCATTGTGTGTGACCTCTCCCCCATTACATTCCCCACCTCTGATTCTCAAAGCTACTTGTACATTTACTTTTCTCAAGAGTCCCTGCCCCCTGTTTCACACACACACACACACACACACACACACACACACACACACACACACGAAAATATGAGAAAAAGCATTACATCCCTCCATATCCATTAGATCCCTTCCTCTATATTTTATGTGTAAATTGAAGACATGGATAATGCAATATGAATATCACTGATCTAACCAGTACTTGGGACCAAAAGTGTTTTCGCATTCCAGGGTTTTCCAAATCTGCAGATGTGTAATGAGGTATCTTGCAGATGGGGTTGGTGCTGGGATGCAATTCTAAGTAAGAAGTTCATAGTGCTTCATATCTACCTTCTACGCAGGGTTTGAAGATAATGTAATGCAACAATATTAGCGCGCCTGCTTTTTTACTGTTATTCGTCACCTGAGGTCAAGTGTGGCGACTTCCATTTGGGAAGCAAAGACAGTGCTTGGAAGTTTCTGATTTCGAGTTTTCATATTACAGAGTTTCTAATTAGAGATGTTCTCCAGGAACAAGAGAAAAAGTAGCAACTTTTTGTTAATAGCTTTGTCACAGTCCACCCTTGAGAATTTTGCACATCATTAACCTTCAGCTTGTACCCACACATGGAAAAATAAGGACATAATGCTTCCTGTAGGGTAGAAGTTGTTAAAGTCAACACACACACACACACACACACACACACACACACGAGACAGAAAGAGAGAGAGAGAGAGAGAGAGAGAGAGAGAGAAAGAGAGAGAGAGATGCTGTCATGCAGGCACGCATGACATCACATAATTGTGTAACCACCAGCATACAAACAATATTAATTTGAAATCAAATTATTGATATTCATGTAAAAATTTTAAACAAAAACCTGAAATAGAAGTACCACAATTAAAGTACTTACTAATTCTCCTTGGTTCACATAAGTCCTTACACGTAGCTTCCTCTGAGAATATGTTCATAGTCCTGCTACACAGGCCAGGCCTAAGGGGCTCACACCTCATGGTATTCATATTGAAGAAAAACTGTATATTGGGCTTATCACATGGATACGTTCTGAGTTGTAATCGACAAACTGGAGGAACTTCTGCGGTAGGGGAAAAGCAATAAAATATGTTATTCAAAGTAATTTTCTTTGGCTATTATGAAGGACAGAAACAATTGCAGTGAGGAGTTGGGGCAAGAAGAACAGACCCTAATTCACACTTTGATATGAGTAAGTAGGTGTAAATGGATGTTGCTACTATGGTAGTCATCAGGGAAGGTCTTCCAGAAGTAGAATGGTTCTATCACATGACTCAGTGCTATCCAAGTCAAGAATGTAGCTAAAGAGCCCTGAGCGTACACATCACAGAAATATCTGCATGTGTTTCTTTCTCCCTGTAAACGACAGCTGAAGAACGGAGACATCCTAGTTGTCCAATAACAGATGGATTTTAAAATAACGTGGCTGAATGTACCAAGAATGTTTTTCAGGTGACGGTAAAGATGAAGTCTCGATGGTTCTAGGAAAATGCATGAAACTGGAGAGTGTCATGAAAAACAAAACACGGAGCACTCAGAAGGACAAACAGCACATATTTCCTCTCACGTAAACAATCTAGTTTGATGTGTATGTGTGATGGAAGTAGAAAGGTGGACGGGTGAGGCGAGGGAGGAAATAGACGTGGGGAGAGAGGAAAAGAGAGCGCACAACGCGCATGCGATATGAGAGCTGATGGTGTGACTACCTGGGGATAAGGACCAGCAAAAAGGGACAGAGGATGAGGAAGGCGCAGAGGGAAGGCAAGAACGCGCAGTGGTATGTGTTTGGTATTCTAACCCAAGAAACTAATAAGATGCTAATAAAAATCAAAGCAGCCTTCTTAGTACAGTCCTATAATTTCTGAAACTATTGGGGGGATGATAACCTCATTTCATACTGGAATAGTGAACTCCAAAAGTCTGACCACTCATCTGAAGGTAAGATTATGATAAACTGAGCATGTTTGACTTGGCTGTGATAGAGCTTTCAAGATCCATAGAAAGGCTGCTCTCTGATTGTTTCTGTGTGAAAAGTTATTCCCACCAATACCCATTTCTTCCTAGCTGAGTTCTTTGGTAGCCAAAGCCCCGTATCATCCGTAATAGATATAAGTACAAAATGACGAAGTAAAAGAAAACAGACTCTTGTGAAGCTTGGGTATCTATTCATCTACACTAACCCACGTGTCAGGTAACAAAAGTAAAGTTGGATAATGAGCTAAATCACACTTCAAAAAAAATAAGAACCGATAAACAATATTCCCTATGGATGGGTAATTGACAGGAGGTATTTCTGGAACTAATGACAGATACAGAAGAGAACTTGAGTCTTCTCTCTCCCTTGCGTTTATTATGGCCCGAGATGGGCTTCTTGTGTCTTTCCCACAGTATACGCAGGCACTGAGTTACAATTTAATCTAGTGAGATGAACTCTGTTTAGTGGTTGAAAATTTTGGAGTTTCTTGGGAGAAACTTCGAAGCAACAACGTGGGAGGTGGACACAAACTGACACGCCCCTTGGTGCAGACGCTGACCAAGTTCTGTGCACCCCCAGGAACACTTACTCTCGATATTTCCACAAGTGTGTTTGCAGAGTTCCCGACTGTGGAAATTGTTGGCATTGCCCAGGCAGCCTCCATACTTGAATCTGCGGCACTTCTGCTGGTTCCTGTCATAGTAGAACCTGGGGACAACGGCCTGACATGGTCCCTTGTCCAAGGGCAAGAGGCAGGTCTCTAAGTCATTCCCTGTAAGAGGGTCAGAAGGAAAGAAACAAGGGAGACTGTCAGATTTGGTGCCTGGCAGGGACCGGAAGATCTGACCCCCAAAGCTCACCACAGAAGTTTCTGAACTTCTAGGGCGCGACTTCCCCTCAGCAGAGGCAAGGACCTAAAGACAGCCTAGCAAGGAAACGGGTGCCTGGGAGGCAACAAAAAAATGACAAGAGGGATCCTGGGAGGATACCTTGGGCAGATACTGAAGCGAGACTAAGGGCAGAGCCCACCAGGAGCAGCGGCAGATTCCACAGTCGCAGGGGCGTAGCGGGGTCCATAGTGCAGGGTGGTGCTGTGGCTCTCTGGACGCCGGGAGGGAGCTCGCTTGCTTGCAGGAGAGCAGCCTTTAAGCTACTCCTGGACCCCCGACAGGGCGGAGCACAAGACGTGGCTGATTCACGCCAGAGGCCCGTCCCGCCCCCACGCCCAAAGTGTCCCAAGAGGAATTTCCCGAGAGTTGAGAAGTTGAGCCTGGTTCCCAAAGTTTTGCCCGCAGCCAAGGAGTGATGCCTGTGGAGCGCGTGTGTGTCAGTACTGGGAAATGGACTAGCCAGAGGGAAATGACCCACGGAGGATTGCTCAAGGCTCCAATTTGCACCTTTACCGCAAAGAAACCTGAAACCCGGAGCAGAAATATGAGAGAGATCGGAGAAAGACAGATCCATTGTTCTTATGGACCCTTGCTCATCACTATGACCTCTGAAATCAGAAATCTACTCCAAAAGGATTCCACTCAGTAGACGTTTTAAGGTAGAGCTGGTGGAATCTCCCTGTAAGAAGGCTGCACCCTAATCAAGAATTACAACACAGTTGTTTCTTTTCGTTTTTCTTTTCTTTTCTATTTTTCTTTTGAGACAGTCCAATGGATCCTAGGCTGGCTTTGAATTCACTATATAGTCAAGGATTACCTTGAAATTTTATCCTCCTGCCTCCACCTCCTCCTCCTTGCTGAAGAACTAGAGAGCTATCATCATTCCAAAAAGTTCTTTTCTTTGGAAGCTCCCTTTGAGACACAAGCCTGCATCAAGGCAGGGCAGCTGGTTTCTGTGCCAATACATATGTTTCTGGCCATTCTTAAGTTTCATATGCATGAGATTTTAAATAAAGTACTCTTTAGGTTTATCCTTTTGTTCTTCTGATTTTTTTTAAATTTAATTTTATTTATTTACTTTTATTTTTTGCTTTTGGAAACAAGATCTAATGTAGGCCAGGCTGATTTCCAATTGGCTCTGTAACAAATGTCTCCTCCCCCTTACTCTACCACCTCCTAAATGCTGAGACTAGAAGCCTGTGTCACCTGACTGCTTGATTTTCTGAGTTACTTTTTTGGTAATATGTTCTGTTGTCAGTAGTTCAAATTTTAAATCCAACATACAAATACCACAAAGTGTTTAGCTTGTACATATGAATGAAGGTGTGGAATGTGACTTTCACTATTCTTGCATAAAGCAGTATTAGAAACTGCCATAGGATTGTTTGGGATGGTCATTACATGATTTTACATCCTGGCTGCAATGATGACCTTTGCATATGGAACATAGAAGTCCAAAGGGATCTGCCTGGCAAAGTTTGAAGCTTTGGTCAACCCCTTCCCGAATATCCTAATCAGCACAGCTAATAAAGCCCACTATTCTGATATAGATTAGATTATGGCCAGCCTTTTGTATATATGACATCAAAATCAACACTGAAATTTTACAGGAGATTTTTAGGGACAATCGAGGGGAACTTTTAAAGGTATCTCTTGCTAAATGTGTCTTCCCTTCTGCCCTGTTTCCTCTTGTTTTCCCGACATTCTTCATTGAATAACTATCCCTGATTTTTCCTGAAAATGCTAGGAGTTTAAAGCTCTCTTTTCAAGTTTCTGGAAGAGTCTGAAGAGTGCAGCATACTGGTTCACAGGAGGTTAGTACTCTGGGATATTTTGTACATTACAACTTGTCCTGTTTTCAGGGCAAAGGGTGGAGTCAGATGCCGTTGGAGACTAGCCTGGTCTCAGACTCCTGCTAGGTGACTAGATAGCAATGATAAGGTACAGTCAGAGCAACCCGAGCTTTTCTACCAACTGGGTGGGAGAGAGATTAGAAGAAAGAATGGGGGCAGGGCAGTTGCCTCACTGATTTACACGTGCTATACATTAAAGGTGGCCCATTTCCAGCCAGGCCTGAAACCTCACCTAATGAAGAGTTAGGAAGGGGTGACTACGATCCATGAGCCAGAGCCAGCTCAGTGTATAAATCACTGAGAGAGCCAGCAGGTTCTAGAAGTCAATCAACTCCCTCCCACATTCTAGGGAGAACAGGATTACACCCTCCTAGTACATTCCATGCAGTATCAGAGAAGGGGAATTTTAGAGATATTTCACCAGGGTCATGTTCAGAAGAAAAGCTAGCTCCAAATTTACATATTTATGGACAAATTTACATATTTCTCCAAACCGGACTACGATAGGTTTCAAAGACAGAGCATTTTACTTCAATGCTTATGACTGTCATTTAGTTTCCTTAATTTGAACGAGTAGACATGCTCCTGGTTATTAAAAAACAACAACAACAAAAAAAAAGTCTTGTGAATTTGGGGAAGGGTTTTTTTTTTTTTTTTCGTTTTTGGAAGTTGGATGCTGTGTTTGGGAGATAGACTTGGAAAAATCCGAGATCAGAACTTTATTTCTCGTTTTCTTAAACTCTCTGAGCCTCAAAGACTAATTCAGGAAGAAAGATCAGTGCTGGGTCCGGATGTGTGACGCAGGTTAGATGGGAAGGGTCGAGTGTATGAAAAGATTGTCAGCTTCTTGCACAGAGGCCATACACATCAGACCTAGCCAGATCCCACTGACAGCCTTGACAGACTACTTTAACCTTGTGTGTTAGCCTGAGTCAGAAAGCAGCAGTAGGGAATGGCCTTGCGGGACTGAAAGTTAGTCTTCTTCCCGTCAGCTCTCTCCTTGGGGTTAAAGAGGGTACCTGTTTGCATAGAAGGAGTTACACTCGTCAGGCATCACTGTGCAGTGGTTCTTAGGGAGTGAGCTTCTCAGCCAAGGGAAGCTCATTCCAACAGTCAGGACCCTCAGAGCAACTTTCAGGTTGGGGTGGAACTGGAACGTAAGAGACCACTTCTTTATCTGTGGTGTAGCATCCCTTAGGCACAGGATAGAGATACACCACTGAGTGTGTTCATTTCTGTTCTCTTTTCGTGCCAAATGGGGTGCATCTTGAAGGCTGCTGTGACCATTGACTAAGGGAAGAAAGCCAAATAAGAGGGATAGCAACAAGCTTCAGAGCATCAAGCCAGGCTGTCAGAGAGTCTGACTCCTCATTGAAGAACACTTGAGTGTTTTATATTCCCGAGAAGGATATCTCCTAATGTAAAGGAATTTAATTTCTGAGAGAGACTCTGATTTCACAGAACAGTTTGAGACATGTGACAGGAGAAAAGTGACTTCCACAGCCAGGTATGTCACGTCCTCATCCTTAAAGCTGAATCTTAGGTCAAAGGTTTCCACAAGCCTAAGGACTGTTGCTCTGTCCAAAATCAACAGGAAGAGGAAAGCTATGAGGAAACTGAGAAAATATCTTCCTGATTGACTCATTCTTACCACAACAAGTGACAGTCATGGTGGCTGTGACTAAAGAGACACTCACAGTAGTTTAATGTCCTGTAAAATATATGTTGCTGAGTTCTTATGTTTTCAATACCACATGAAACTAGAAGTATGTGTATTTTTCAGAGGTACATACTGAGATCTAGAATCCTAAACTATTGGCTCATGTTTATAAGCTGTCATTGCTTGCAGAGCGCAGATGAAAACCTAACACACTAGAGTCCCAGACCTGCATTCTTTCCAACTTTCAGGTCTGAACTAGGTGTCAAGCACTAAGTACTAAAATTCATTACAAAAGCTCTGGTGAGTCCTGAGCCCCTCTAGGCATACCTAACATTTGCTCTGGTTCTTCTCACGTCTACCTTGGCCATTACAAATGAATCCAGAGGAAATCTGCATTGTATTAACATCTACAGTTTGCAATCCTTCAGTGTATTGAACAGTCCTCTAGCAGTCAAACAGGCTTTACAGTTGCTTGAGAACTTACAGAAAGAAGTGAGACAAAACAGTCTCCATCTTTGTTAGTCACCTTGGAGAAAACCAACATGTCTAGGTCTCTAGTAAATAAATGGAATTAGATGAACTATGTGACTTGGCAAGGCTACATTTTGTAGCTTCATTTTTAAGGAGTTAGATTGATGACTTAAGAATCAAAAGGTCTTACTACTTGTTAGTGAATACTGTCAAAGGAAGATTGGAAGGAAGTCCGGCAAGCAGTAAGGAGGAGTATACACATCTGCTAAGGAGGGTAGATAATCTCCCTTGAGAGATGGGAGTCAAAAGGACACAGCTCAGTTCGTTATACATTTTCCTAGTGAGTTGGGACACTTGGAATGGGGTTTCTCTGATGCACCCTCTTTGAGACTGCAAGTATATTTGAGAATATAATGCAATCTGCATCTACCCATAATGATGTACAGACTCCATGACTAACGTTTATCACCCTCTGCTTCCTCTCCAGAGCAAGAGATAATGGAGTATATGTCTCCAACTGTGCTCATTCTTATAATCACCGAATAAAAATAGTATGGTAGTGTTTAAAATGCACCAGACTTTTACCTAGTTGTTGGAGATAAGGATTCAGAAGAAGCACTTTAGAGATTCCATAGCATAGCAGGGCACAGAGGTGATACCGATATAACCTATATAAGCAATTCAGTAGAGTTCTTTAATGAAAGTTTAAGAATATTAATGTATTTTAGGTTCCCTCATCAGTGAGTTGATTTTGTTGCCTGTTTCAAAGGCATTACCTGAGTATATAATGAAGTGTCTTGGGAACTGAACTAAAATGTAAATCCAAAGTTTATTCTTTCATATGTAATTTACATACATAGTATGAAAGTAATTTTATACAATATTTTAGCATGCTTACGTTCTAGTTGTGTGTGTGTGTGTGTGTGTGTGTGTGTGTGAAGACTTTTTCACTCAGTTGAAGTCACATAAAAGAGTTCTCAAGGTTGAGTGTTAAGTCATTCCAACTTTTATTCTTTGGCCAGAGGAAATGGAACAGACTGATTAAGAAAGAGTTGTCAACTAAGCAAGGACAAATATGAGAATGTGACATCAAGGAAAATAAGAGAGATGATTCAACAGTGAGAAGAATTTAATATTATCAAAACACTGGTTTTATATAAAAAAAAAACCTAGAAAATACATAGATTTTAAAAAGTAGCTTTGTGTGACCTTAGTGACATTTCTTTTGAGTGTCACATGTACTGAGCCATTCTTTAAAATGTTGTTATCTGTGTGGAGGAGTCAGGTATCAAATTTTCCACACTGGTGGAGTTGTATCCGGCGCTTAGAAGTTTCATATTTGGGGGTATTTTGCATTTGGTATTTTCGGATTAGGGATACTCAATCAGTAAGACCTTTGCTCATAGTCACTGTGCAGTACCAGGATAGCTCTAACTCAAATGTCTTTTACCCAACCATGAAGTTCACAATTCATCTGAGAGCAAACAGATAGAAACACAGTAAATATATTGCCATAATGCTCTAGAGGAACATCTGCCCAAAGTGATAATCAGATTAGAGGATTGAGAAAGGTAATCACCAAAGCCCTCATTTTCAGTGTTATATTTAGCATAAGGCAATAGACCTTGACCTTTCAAACGTAGACAGCTTTTCTAGCAAAAAAATCGTCACTTTTATAATTTAGACAAAGTCTATGTTGGCTATGTATTAATTACAAATGCTACATGCCCTCTAAATATTCATTTGTTTTAGCTTGTGTGGGAAAGGTTTTATATCTTAAATTATACACGAGAGATAATCAACCATCTGTGTGTCAAGGAGACTGTAGATGTAGTTTGAGAGGGATATGCATCTCCCAGGACTGTCAGTGCCTTTCTCAGATGGTTATTAGCTGATGGAGAAACTGAGTTGAAAGAACTTCTGCGTTGGAAAGAGCTGAATATGCTGGCCTGCACTGCTTGTACTGTATTGGCAAGGGAAGGATGAGATACTCTTGTCATCTACTAAGCACCCTACCCTCTTCCATCCTCTTACAATGGAATCGCTATAGTTCCCTATGTATGATTGAGGATTTCCGCCTTCTCCCCACACCCGTGTAAGCATGTGTAAGCATGTGACTTGTGGTTGTCCTTGTTTAGCCCATGTTTCCCCAGGAAAGAACACACCTATCAATTATCCAATACCAAATGGTCACCCATGCAAATTACATTATACAGACCAAACATGCCTTTATGTATTAAGAATATACGTGTATATACATGTAATTGTGCAACACCAGTTAAGGAAAGAAAAGAGGTCATAAATTTGAAAGAGAACAAGGAGGAGTATATGAGAAATTTTTAGAAGGAAGAAAGGGAAGTGAAAAATGATCTAATTATATCATAATATCAAAAAAAAATACTCTTAAAGGAAGGACTACTCTGGACCAATTTGAAATCAGTCCTTTGACTGAAATCTTTTCTTCTCTTGCCCTTTCAAAGGCTTGGCCCCTTGATTCCTACAAAAATCAGTTCTATGCTTCTTATACTATTTAGCTAGCATCTTCCCCAGGTTTTAATATAATAGTTTCATATCTCTCTCTCTCTCTCTCTCTCTCTCTCTCTCTCTCTCT
>NW_021604764.1:618249-618544 GCF_004785775.1 Grammomys surdaster
TTTTTCTGTCTCTCTGTCTCTGTCTCTGTCTCTGTCTCTCTCTCTCTGTTTCTCTCTCTGTCTCTCTATCTCTCTCTCTGTCTCTCTCTCTGTCTCTCTCTCTGTCTCTCTCTCTCTGTCTTTCTCTCTGTGTCTCACTCTCTCTGTCTTTCTCTCTCTGTCTCTCTCTCTGTGTCTCTCTGTGTCTCTCTCTGTGTCTCTCTCTGTCTCTCTCTGTCTCTCTGTCTCTCTCTCTGTCTCTCTCTCTGTCTCTCTCTCTCTCTCTCTCTCTCTCTCTCTCTCTCTCTCTCTCTCT
>NW_021604764.1:618554-628214 GCF_004785775.1 Grammomys surdaster
TCTCTCTCTCTCTCTCTCTCTCTCTCTCTCTCTCTCTCTCTCTCTCTCTCTTTCTCTCAAGCATTTGCTACCAAGACTAAGCATTCCTCTATGGCTCTATGTCCCAATAGAGCTCCATTTCATTGATTACATTTTCAGCCAAGTTTACGGTTCTATCTGCCTCCACTTCCTCATCTCCTGCTTTTTCTCTTCTTCTGCATTCTCTTCCAAATAAAGTTCCACTTTATGGAGAGAAATAATAGGAGATGCTTTTTATCAAAGACATTAGTTGTCACATTTTACAGGGCTTCTCGGTACATTCAATATCCCAAGCAGTTGTAACCAACATTACCCAAGATTCTATTTCTATTTTGCCTACATTTTCACCACTGCTTGAAAATTGTTAGTCCTTCCTCATATTTGAAATGTTTTCCTTAGTCTTCATGTCACATTCTTCTGCCTTTCACCTCCTTAGTCACCTCCTTCTTCGCGGTGGATCCGTTCCTTTCCTCTGGCTCAGCAGTAGAGGTTGTCTCAGTGGATCTGTTCCTTTCCTCTGGCTCTGCAGTAAAGGTTGCGAGAACCCAGCAAGCTGGGGCAAGGAGAACACTTTCACATTCTCAAATCTTTGTACACATGCCTACACCAGCATATAATTGGATATACTTTTTACCCATCCTTTGAATCATTAACGTTGCCTATGTAACATCTTCACTTAACTCTTCCAACATCTTGAACACTCTATGTCTTAAACTGATGCTTTATTCGTATATCTCCAGTTTTTAAAAATAAATAAATGACACTTTGGTGAAGTCTCTAAGTATGTTCCCATATGGCTTTTTAAAAGGCTTTCAGTATTGGCTATTCCTCACTATATTCTGTCCTCTGTCCTCTGTCTTGCCCTTACGTCCCTCCCTTGTTTAATCCCCTTCTTTATGCCCCAGTTACTTCTTACAACACTATACTCATTTCTCTTTCCTTGGGAGATCACACAATCAGTCCCTTACTAGAGCACCAATCTTTGTGGATACTCGATATTTAAGTAAACAACATTTTTAAGACACAACAGAACAGATACACATATGAACTCACAGAAACTGTGACAGTATGTGGAAGCCAAACACAAGGTCAGGGCAAGCAACACTCTAGCATGGAGGAGGAAAAATGGACATAAGTTCCTGCCTCTAGTCAAGAAGCTATTTGAAAGTGATAGCTGACAGGGAAGAGAAAAAGTAGTTTTCTTTAATGAAGTGGCATTTGTAAAAGTATCTTTTATTTGACTGATGTGATTGTCATCTGGAGTCTTACTGCTTACTGCCTCTCTCTGCTTAAGGCCTAGTCTCGGAAGCTTCTAACCTGTGCACAATCTAATCTAGCCCTACAATATTTTTAGACTCTGAGAGTTGTTGCTGAATAAGCTCACTCTTTCTAGCTCTTTCTGAACTCGACTGACTGATTCAACTCAGCTCTTCTGGGTCAAAAACTCCTCTCTACACTGATTCATTCACTCTAGCTTTTCTCTTTCTCAGCCTCTCCTCAATTGCTTTGCTTGGCCTCAAGCTAAGTTTGGCAATGTGTTCTAATCTTCTGGTTCATTCTGGCTCCTTCTCATTCTCTGGCTGGTTCTGTCTTCACCTGTGTCTAGCTTGTTCTCTCCATGAAACCTGTCTGTGTCCAACTGTCCTGGTAAAACTGCCTCCTTCTCTCTTTATGCTGCTCTATCTTAAGTTGCCTCTCGTTCCTCTCTCTTCTTATAAGAGTCTGGCACAGCCTATTCTTTCAGATCTTTCTCTTTGACTGTCACTCAATTAGACAACACTTTCATACATGGGTGCTTTCTTTTCAGCAAATTATCTTTACCTTTACTATTTGGGATTAAAGATGAGTACTCAGGGCATGTCTGCATTCCAGCCAGATGGATTAAAGGTGTGTGCTAAGGCTGAGCCACACCACAACCAGAAGCAGGGTTTTGTTTGTTTGTTTGTTTGTTTGCTTGGATTTTTTTGGTAAATAATATAACCTCATGGTCATAGTGTGATCAAATATCCTACAATAGACACTGAGTATATCAATCACACAGAAGACAGGTTCTATGCTCAGTAGTTGCCAACATAAATCAAACCTCAGGTTTTTGTTCCTGTTTTGTTGTTTTTGGAGTGTATTTTTTCCATTGAGGTAGACAAGGGGTGGCCATTAAGGGAGCTAAAGGGAGCTCAAGGTAATTGTGTTAGCTCCAGGCCAGCGACATTTCAACCTCTCCAAAGTCACTGAACCTGTGGTCAGCCACTGATCCTTGCAGGCAGTTCAGTTAAAGGTGTGGGCTTTTCAGAACTCTGGCTCACAGTACCCCATGTTGGCCAGACATCACAGTTTGTGCATGCAGGGGTAAATATTAATTGCTCCTGGGTTTTGGAAGGCTCAATCCTATGGTCTGGTCTGATGTAGACAAGGTTGGGTAGTAGGCAGCAGAGCAGCCTTTAGAAGAGAAGAGTCTGTAACTACCTGAAAGAAGAGTAGCCTCTTAGCGTGAGTGAAAACTTTGCAGGAGAGCCACCCGGACTGAATAAAAACCTATGAGTCCCTACGATCCAAGCTTTATTTTGTTTTATCTTATTATTTTATATTTGACATTACATGGGGCATATAATTGAAATAATTTGTCTAAAATTAAAATTATCAAGAATACTGTCTGGCTTAACAAAGTGAGGGTAATAGAGGAGGGGAACATAATTCAACCAATCAAATTATGTTGTTTTAAAACTTACTCATGCTGTATTTATAATTATTTGTACCACATAGTTTATTTTAGTTTAGTTTATGTTTTGAATATTTAAACATATCTGTTATCTTGTAGGGTATTTATTCCAATCTGATTTTATATCTATAACTTCATATTGAGTGACTACCTCTATGCTTAAGAAAGATTGGCCTCTGATATCCAGGTTAGTTTATACTTGTTATCTGTGGATATTAACTTAAGTTACTTCACTTGTATTGTATCAGAATTTAAGTTCGATAAAGTAAATTTAAAAACACAGAAGTTGGATAACAATTTAAGAAGATTTGTCTAGAATGAATATTATTAATAATAGTGATTTACACAAGAGATTAAGTCTGTTAAGATCAGAATTTTACAGACCTTATAGACATAATAATACATTTTATTCTTTTAACTCTTTTTTTAATTCTTTGTTTTTTAATTTTTTTATTGGATGTTTTATTTACATTTCATATGTTGTCCTCTTACCCCATCCCCCACCCACCCAGGAACCGCCATCCCCTCACCCCTCCTCCTACTTCTCTGTGGATGTAATTCCTATCTACCCCCCAACTCCCACCTCCCCACCCTCAAACTTACCACCCCCTGGGGTGTCCAGCCTTCATGAGGTCAAGGATCTCTTCTTCCACCTATGCCCAGCAGGGCCCTCCACTCTTACATATTCAGCTGAAGCCCTGGATCCCTCCCTAAGTGCTCCCAGGCTGGTGGTTTAGACCCTGGAAGCTGTGGTTGGTTGGTATTGTTGCTCTCCTCTTGGTGCCCCAAATCCTTTCAGCTCCTTCAGTCTTCACTCTAACTCCTCCATTGAGAACCCCATGATCAGTTCAATGACTAGTTGTGAGCATCTGCCTCTGAATATGTCAGATTCTTGACGACCTCTGAGGAGACATCCATATCAGGCTCTTATCAGCATGCACTTCCTGACTTCCACATCAGCATCTATCTTTGGTGACTGCACATGGGATGGATACTCAGGTGGAATGGTCTTCAGATGGCCCCTCCTTCAGTTTCTGTCCCTCACTTTGTCTCCATATTTGCTCCCTTGAGTATTTCGTTGCTCCTTCTAAGAAGGACCGAATCACCCCCACTTGATCTTCCTTCTTTATGAGCTTCATGTGGCCTGTGAGTTGCATCTTGGGCATTTCAAGGTTCTGAGCTAATATCCAATAATCAGTGAGTGAATACCATGTTTGTTCTTTTGTGATTGGCTTACTTCACTCAGGATGATAATTTCTAGTTCCATCCATTTACCTAGGAACCTCTCGAATTCATTGTTTTTAATAGCTGAGTAATACTCCATTGTGTAAATATACCACATTTTTTGAATCCATTCCTCAGTTTGAAAGACATCTGGGTTCTTTCCAGCTCCTGGCTATTATAAATAAGGCTGCTATGAACATAGTTGAGCATATGTCCTTGTTATATGTTCGAGCATCTTCTGGGTATATGCCTAGGAGTGGTATAGCTGGATCCTCAGGTAATGCTATGTCCAATTTTCTGAGGAACCGCCACACTGATTTCTTTTAATTCTTAATAGAAAAGAAAATGAGACTCCAGAAGAAGTTACTGTGCTATTACCTACTTTCTTTTTTATTAGTAAAATATGAATATTGTTTAATTAATTTTTAAAATCCTAGCCAATTGTACTATAGAATATCTCAAATGTTTGGTCCAGAAATTCTAACTGTTAAGGTGTAGAACATTAAGACTGTTGTGATTATTAGCTGGAGATATGGCTCAGCTTAGTGGTTAAGAGAGATTTTTTTATTCTTCCAGAGGAACTGAATTCAGTTTCCAGAACCAATGTCAGGGGCTCACAACCTTCTGTAACTCCAGCTGTAGGGCATCTGGTGGCTCTCGTCTCTGAGGGCATCTGCACCTGTACATACCCAAATGCAGGCTCACACACTTACTTACACACAGTTAAAACAACAACAACAACAACAGCAACAACAACAACATGCACTCATGCACGCACACACACGTATTGTGACAGGGTTAAGACAGTGCAGCGCTTCCTCTATCTTGTCTCCTTGCTGAATTCATGACAAGTTTAATTAGAATTTGGTCTCCTTAATGGAGAATCCCATGATCCCATGGAAAATTACCCGGCTCTCTTCTAGGGCCCACAGGTCAGAAAAAAACAGACTTGAAAAAACAGACTCTGTGTCTAGGCAGCTATCAACCACCCAGAGCTCCTAGAGTAGTGGGGGAGGGGGATTTTTTTCCTGCTCTCCCCATCTATGCTGGGATTTTGTCTGACTTGAGTTAGTTATTCATGTTGTCATAATAACTATGCCTTCACATGTCCAACTGCCCTTCTGTGTCTAGAAAACACGGTTTCCTTCATATTTTTAACATCAATAGAAATATGGTAGTTCGATTGGTTAGAACCAATTAATTTTTTTTTTATTTAAGATCCAACTATACCCTATACACAGATTTGGAGGAAAGAGAGTAATATTATGTTAATTTAAAAATACAATTTAAAATTGTAATTATACTATTAATGATATCTTTTTCTTGTTCTACAAAGTCAGCGAAAACACACACATACACACACACATTATCTTAGATATTTAACATTTATAACACAGCTAAAATACATTAAAAGTTTTGTGGATTTTCTAGTGAATAAATCCTCGGTTAAAGATGGAAATCACACAATAGGTGCTTTGAAATTGCTTGTGTTTTAACATGCACTTTTCATTTGAACTTACAGAACATCCAAAGAATAAAAAAGTTTGACATTTCTGCTAAATTGCTTATAACAGCAGGTGACAGAAATTTTCTGTCAGGGGAAGGCTGTATCCTGGAGCAGGACAATTATCTTAAAAACAAAAAAACAAAACAAAAAAAAAGACCATCTCTCAAGCAACAGGGAGCTTTGAGGCTAACTTGAACCTGAACTGAGATCAGGGTCAAGAAGATGGCATCGTCGCCAGAACGCTGTATTTTCCCTTTCAAGTTTTTACTTACATTTAAAAACTCATGTTTATACTGTAAAAAAAAAATAGGTTTTGGATCATCTGACGCCTTTATTATTTTTTTTCTCTTTGAAAAACTATTCTTTCTTTGCCTTTATAGTGTCTCTTTAATTTGCATATTGAGACAAATAGCCAAACTTAGTGAGTTAGCTTACTGAATTTGGGACGTCTTCCTTTAAAACTCCAGTTACACTATGAAAAAGAACTGGTTTGAGTACAGCAAATTGAATTTACATGAGCACTTAACAACTAATAATATCTTGCTGTACAAACAATGTAAAATCTAAGCAT
Source organism: Grammomys surdaster (assembly GCF_004785775.1). NCBI lineage: Eukaryota > Metazoa > Chordata > Mammalia > Rodentia > Muridae > Grammomys > Grammomys surdaster. Next base: position 624,591 of record NW_021604764.1, read on the forward strand.
GTGCTGGCATAGTTCTACATACTGCAGATTTTAAAATGCAGGATTTTGTTATCTCCTTTAGGCTAGTAGTCCATTGTTGATCCAATAGAACCAAACAATTAATAATCCCAAGTACATACTTTCTTAGAACAGGGCAGAAGATGAGCAAGTTAAAGACATAAGACATAGTTTGATTCTTAACATCTTAAAGACATAGCTAACATGATAATTGAAAAGGCTGAAGACTCAAGTAGATGTCCAATAAAAGTATAAAGTCAACCTAGTCATACCCACTTAGGCAATATCTATCTCTATCTGAGAACTAACTAGCAGACCACAGACAACTTTATTGAAGGAAGGATGGAAATGACTTCCTCAATGTGAGACAATGCTTTTTATTGTTTTAATATATAGTGATATTAACTTATATTTTCCATATTTCCTTCTGTATCTAAAGGAGAGGAGGGAGGGAAAGAGAGATGGTGAGGGAGAGAGGGGGGAAGGGGAAAATATAGATTTCAGATTAGACATCATTAACCAGCCCAGCACCAGTCTGGGATATACTTCCCTTTCTAGATCTGGTAACACTAGCCTGGATTAAGCAACCCACAGCATTTGGTCACTACAAATGTTAGATGTCTAGTTTTCCTTGTGGGCATCTGTAAGGTCCCCTTGACCAGAAATCACTCTTCTCAGTGAAAAAGTAGGGAACTTCTGCTGAATTCTTGACCTGAATGAGGCATTTGTATAAAGTCTGAATATATAAGTAGCACATTAAAAAGCTTATTGAAAGAAAGATCATAAAATAAGAACAAGTGGAGTTTAAATTCATTTACTCTGACCTTAAAAATAATAGGGAAGTCTTTTCCTCAAAGATTGTCAACTGAGTATGTAGAATTAAGGGCATTAGAGTCTCACAGGAGGAAGTTTGATCCTTTCTCCAGTGCAGAGGAGATTACTGTGGAAGTTCCTCTTAATTGAGGCTGTAAAGCATTGAAAAGGAAAGGCCAGCAGAAAAGTCAACCTTACTTATGTTGCTATTTTTACAGAGCGTAAAGGACATAGGCAGGAAAGAAAGGAAGCAGAACACCTTTAAGATGTTAAGTTCAAAACTGGATCCAACTTGGAAAAAAAAATAAAAATATTAATGGGTAGGTAGGGAAGTGGGGGTGGGTCTGAGAGGAACTGGGGGATATAAACACAGTCAAACACACTGAATAAAATTCTCAAAGAATTCATAATATTTTCGAAAAGATTCTAAGCTGAGAGAAAGTATAGAAGCAATCACTTTTAACGTGTTTTAGATGCAGAACGTGTTCACTTTACAAGTAGCTATCCTATTGTGTCTTAGCCTATTATCTCAGAGGCGGGATATTGGCTTGGGACATCTGAGGATTCGGCCTTTATGTCACTGTCCCCTGGGAAAACCATGTGTTTTCTTATTTGACCAAGGGACAGGGTATGAATGAGTCTAGAAATTTTTATCTTCAATATCCATGCACTTAGCACAAGTTAAATGGAATTTTGGTCAGAAACAAACAAACAAACATATAGACAGACAGACAGACAGACAGACAGACAGACAGACAGAAAACAAACAACATTAACAACAAAAACAGAAACAGAGGAGCCTGAGGTATTATGTAAGCCATATTTTTAAGGAGAGTCTGGCAAACACATTCACAATGTACCTAGATGGGTGCAAGCCACCAGAAAAGGCAGTTTTAAAGGGACAGAAACTGCTCCATATTAGCAACCTGAGGAGCTTTCTTCAACTTTAAGGACTTCTACTAAGGCCAAACCAAAAGTTTTCTCTTTGCTCAGAAACATTTTAGTGCTAGTTGCTTAATAATTATACTTTAATATTGGCTTAAGCATTAGGGTTAAGAGAAAGTCACTCAAGGAGAAAATAAGACATACTCAAGTGTGGTGATTTTTTTTTTTGTTAAAGGAAAGTAGCTTTTAAAGGGGGAATTCTTAATATAAAATGCCTCTCTCTCTCTCTCTCTCTCTCTCTCTCTCTCTCTCTCTCTCTCTCTCTCTCTCTCTCCTTCTTCCCCTATCTTAATCCTAAAACATGCCATAATGTTTTATGTGATCCCAATTTTTTTCTCTTAGAAAATGAAGAGGAATGTTCAGAGAGAGAGAGACAGAGAGACAGAGAGACAGAGAGACAGAGAGACAGAGAGAGACAGAGAGACAGAGAAGTAGGAGTTGATGTAAAATGTCTTTCTAGCTTACATATAACTTCCAAATAGTAACATGTACCTTTTTAACATTTTAAGCTTACAGGTAGTTTTTAGAGCTCCTACAAATTTTTGTAAATTACCAATTTCATCACTTTTGGTAATTTTTAATTTTAATGTAAATATTTGTGTATGTATGATTTTCCTTTGATTTTCATATCTAGTACTTTTAGTTAACCAATTTAGAGATAATAGATATCCACCACTGAGTCAAATGTAAGGCCAAGATACTTTTAATTCAGTTTTCCCTTTAAAAATCAATGTCTTCAGGCAGTGGTGGTGCACATCTTTAATCACAGCCCTCAAGAAGCAGAGGCAGGCTGGATCTGTAAGTTTAAGGCCCACCTGGTCTACATATCAAGTTCCAGGATAGCCAGGGCTACACAGAGAATCCCTGTCTCCAGAAACCAAAAACCAAACCCTAAAATCCAAATCTAAAACCCAAAAACCCAAAACCAAAACCGAAACCCCCAAAAACAGACAAACAAACAAACAAACAAGAAAAACAAAACAAATAAGCAAAAAAATAAAAAAACAAAACCATGCAGGTTGAATTAATATACCTTTCATATCTGAAACATGTTGTGCTAAATCTGGCTTTCTTTAGTCATATTCTCCCTCTTCTTAAATCAAATATGGAAGATACACAGAGGAACAGCCTGAATGATAGTGTTTTAATGAACTGAAAGGTCAGAAGCCATATCTTTAGAGGTCTGGAAGCCAACCAAAAACAAAACCCAGAATCGTTGAATAACAACAGATCTTTAAAGCTAAAAAACTAGTATTTTAAACTAGATACACTGAACACAAACCAAAAAAGAAAATCTAGCAGTATCCTCAATAGCCACCTCAGAACAAACAACAAATGAGCCTTAAACCAAACCCAGGGACAGTCACATCACAGAAAGAATGAAAATTTATCTATGATAATTACAGTTCCATGAAATTGTTATAGAGACAAAAAAAAAAGTCACTAAGCAAGACCACATTTCAGATATACCTGTGACAGCAGCAGGTGAGAAGATTGCAACTAAGCAGAAAAATCTCTAGGATATGGTTCAGATGCTTGTCTGATAACACTGCTAGCCTTTTGATTGGTGGAAGACAGTGGTTTGATAACTCAGCACACTGCAAAAGGCTTCACCTGCTAGCTACAGGGACACTAGGTCAAACACAAGATCTACAAAGGTGGCTCTTTGCACGGCTAAAGATTAACCTAGAGTAGATTAAAATTACCCTCTGATATCCAGCTATCATAAAATCATCAGTGACTCTATCAGCTATAGGCAGAGGCTTTAGCCAATGTACGGGGTGGGGGTTGTTTGTTTTGCTGGGTTTTTTTGGTTTTGTTTTTGCCTTGCCTTGCCTTGCCTTGCCTTGCCTTGCCTTGCCTTGCCTT